>NW_026871685.1:0-60926 GCF_028564815.1 Eubalaena glacialis | reverse complement strand
TCAAGGAAACACACGGGACCCACAGGGCCCTTCCATGGAGACCCTTTGGGCACGGGCACCTCTGCATAGGATGAACTGGGTAAGAATTTCAGTCCCTTAGCTAGGCCTCGGTGACCATGGCTCTTGCACATACCTAACCGTGTTAAGTGTGAAAAATGTACTGGTCTTCAGGCTGGATGAAAAGCTCAGCTTTTGCTTCTGTGAGAGTGCTGTCCTGTGTCCCGGACTGAATCGTCAGCACAATGTGTATTAGCAGTGCAGTTCTGTTTCAGTCACCGAGACCGATCCACTTGCAAAGAGAGTCTGCCAGGCGCTGCTTGCGCGAGGCTCTTTGACGACTGGAACACTCTCCATAGGCAACCCAGAAAGGAGTGCGTTGCCCTTGCTATGAATGTGAAGAGTGCTTCCCGGGGGCCTATTTGGCCTAGGGCTCCTCAGAAGCCAGCGGCCGCTCTGGCGGCACACAGCGGTCATCATGCGAAATTGGTGCACGATCGACTGTCCTATGTGTCCCCAGGCGCATAGCAGAGTTAAGGCAATCCATTTCAGAGTATGGCTTCGTGGATACCACTGCACACCCAACTCTGCTGATGTGAAACACTGGACCTTACCTTGAGGCCTTAGGTCACCTTTCATTTGGCAGGAGCTGAATCTGGAGTGCAGTGGGATGAGTTTCTAGAAAGGAATTGCCAGCACATTATTGACATTGAGAGAACGCAGCCTTGGCCCACAGCGACAATCCTGCAGTGAGGAGAAGTGGGGCCGCTAGTGCTGTTCAGGCAGCTTGGAAGACCAAAGCAAGTCCCTTCCAAACCGGGAGAATGCGACCGTTCCCATCAGTGTCCCCGTTTCACGCTTGATGACACAGCATGTTTATCTGAAGATTCTGCCTAGCCCTCTAGTACTAGGGAAAGACTGCCTCGTTCTGCTAAGAAAGGTTTTCACGTGGGGAGTGCTGTACGTGCAGAAGAGCATTCCCCCGCCGTGCAAAAGTTAGGCCTTGGTGAATCTGGAGGGTCCCAGAAGTCCAGCCTTGTCACAGGGAAAGCTGTCCGTTGTTTTCAGGCTGGAACTCAACATGTAGCTTCCGACTGCCGCAGGGAGGCATCTCTTGGGAGCCCACAGGTTTCATTTGTGAGGCACGGTGGTGTTTCTCAGAAGAATCCAAAGGCCTCCCTGGGGCACACCAGCATGGAATGTAAGGCTGCTTGGAACGGCGTTCCTGAGGCCGTTGGAATGCTGTACAAACGAGAGCTGTCGAGCGATCCGGGCAGGGCTTTGCCATTACCGCTGCACATTCACAGCGTTAAAGCAAACGAACCCATTTGCTTCTGTTGGCTCAAACGCAACAGAAGAGTTGGACGGCATTCAGTGCCCTTTCACAGATGTTACAACGAACGTGAGTGCACAATGAGTCGTGAAAGACGCAACAGTGTGGCAGCATTCCTTGAACCCATGCTTCTCCGCTACTGTGGCATACCTAAGCATACTATGGGAGAAATCCGGACTTTTACTTGAGGTCAGGGGTCCAATTTCTTGGCCGGCAAGCTCCAGTGTGCTCCTGGAGGAGCTCCCAGCAAGGAACTGAGACCAGCATGCCTCATACGAGTACACTCACAGTTCTTTCGGGACGCCGTCAGGTAGCAAAGAGAAGATGGGCAGCAGGAGTGTTTTTCAGGCAGCTTTCAAACCGCCACTGTCTCGCCTCCCACGGACGAAATTAAGGTTTTGCCAGGGTTGCCCGGTTTCAAACTGGAGCTCATAAGGTTATCCTCAGTAGTCTCTGACTACCTCAAGGAAACACACGGGACCCACAGGGCCCTTCCATGGAGACCCTTTGGGCACGGGCACCTCTGCATAGGATGAGCTGGGTAAGAATTTCAGTCCCTTAGCTAGGCCTCGGTGACCATGGCTCTTGCACATACCTAACCGTGTTAAGTGTGAAAAATGTACTGGTCTTCAGGCTGGATGAAAAGCTCAGCTTTTGCTTCTGTGAGAGTGCTGTCCTGTGTCCCGGACTGAATCGTCAGCACAATGTGTATTAGCAGTGCAGTTCTGTTTCAGTCACCGAGACCGATCCACTTGCAAAGAGAGTCTGCCAGGCGCTGCTTGCGCGAGGCTCTTTGACGACTGGAACACTCTCCATAGGCAACCCAGAAAGGAGTGCGTTGCCCTTGCTATGAATGTGAAGAGTGCTTCCCGGGGGCCTATTTGGCCTAGGGCTCCTCAGAAGCCAGCGGCGGCTCTGGCGGCACACAGCGGTCATCATGCGAAATTGGTGCACGATCGACTGTCCTATGTGTCCCCAGGCGCATAGCAGAGTTAAGGCAATCCATTTCAGAGTATGGCTTCGTGGATACCACTGCACACCCAACTCTGCTGATGTGAAACACTGGACCTTACCTTGAGGCCTTAGGTCACCTTTCATTTGGCCGGAGCTGAATCTGGAGTGCAGTGGGATGAGTTTCTAGAAAGGAATTGCCAGCACATTATTGACATTGAGAGAACGCAGCCTTGGCCCACAGCGACAATCCTGCAGTGAGGAGAAGTGGGGCCGCTAGTGCTGTTCAGGCAGCTTGGAAGACCAAAGCAAGTCCCTTCCAAACCGGGAGAATGCGACCGTTCCCATCAGTGTCCCCGTTTCACGCTTGATGACACAGCATGTTTATCTGAAGATTCTGCCTAGCCCTCTAGTACTAGGGAAAGACTGCCTCGTTCTGCTAAGAAAGGTTTTCACGTGGGGAGTGCTGTACGTGCAGAAGAGCATTCCCCCGCCGTGCAAAAGTTAGGCCTTGGTGAATCTGGAGGGTCCCAGAAGTCCAGCCTTGTCACAGGGAAAGCTGTCCGTTGTTTTCAGGCTGGAACTCAACATGTAGCTTCCGACTGCCGCAGGGAGGCATCTCTTGGGAGCCCACAGGTTTCATTTGTGAGGCACGGTGGTGTTTCTCAGAAGAATCCAAAGGCCTCCCTGGGGCACACCAGCATGGAATGTAAGGCTGCTTGGAACGGCGTTCCTGAGGCCGTTGGAATGCTGTACAAACGAGAGCTGTCGAGCGATCCGGGCAGGGCTTTGCCATTACCGCTGCACATTCACAGCGTTAAAGCAAACGAACCCATTTGCTTCTGTTGGCTCAAACGCAACAGAAGAGTTGGACGGCATTCAGTGCCCTTTCAAAGATGTTACAACGAACGTGAGTGCACAAGGAGTCGTGAAAGACGCAACAGTGTGGCAGCATTCCTTGAACACATGCTTCTCCGCTACTATGGCATACCTAAGCTTACTATGGAAGAAATCTGAACTTTTACTTGAGACCAGGGGTCCAATTTTTTGGCCGGCAAGCTCCAGTGTGCTCCTGGAGGAGCTCCCAGCAAGGAACTGAGACCAGCATGCCTCATACGAGTACACTCACAGTTCTTTCGGGACGCCGTCAGGTAGCAAAGAGAAGATGGGCAGCAGGAGTGTTTTTCAGGCAGCTTTCAAACCGCCACTGTCTCGCCTCCCACGGACGAAATTAAGGTTTTGCCAGGGTTGCCCGGTTTCAAACTGGAGCTCATAAGGTTATCCTCAGTAGTCTCTGACTACCTCAAGGAAACACACGGGACCCACAGGGCCCTTCCATGGAGACCCTTTGGGCACGGGCACCTCTGCATAGGATGAGCTGGGTAAGAATTTCAGTCCCTTAGCTAGGCCTCGGTGACCATGGCTCTTGCACATACCTAACCGTGTTAAGTGTGAAAAATGTACTGGTCTTCAGGCTGGATGAAAAGCTCAGCTTTTGCTTCTGTGAGAGTGCTGTCCTGTGTCCTGGACTGAATCGTCAGCACAATGTGTATTAGCAGTGCAGTTCTGTTTCAGTCACCGAGAGCGATCCACTTGCAAAGAGAGTCTGCCAGGCGCTGCTTGCGCGAGGCTCTTTGACGACTGGAACACTCTCCATAGGCAACCCAGAAAGGAGTGCGTTGCCCTTGCTATGAATGTGAAGAGTGCTTCCCGGGGGCCTATTTGGCCTAGGGCTCCTCAGAAGCCAGCGGCGGCTCTGGCGGCACACAGCGGTCATCATGCGAAATTGGTGCACGATCGACTGTCCTATGTGTCCCCAGGCGCATAGCAGAGTTAAGGCAATCCATTTCAGAGTATGGCTTCGTGGATACCACTGCACACCCAACTCTGCTGATGTGAAACACTGGACCTTACCTTGAGGCCTTAGGTCACCTTTCATTTGGCCGGAGCTGAATCTGGAGTGCAGTGGGATGAGTTTCTAGAAAGGAATTGCCAGCACATTATTGACATTGAGAGAACGCAGCCTTGGCCCACAGCGACAATCCTGCAGTGAGGAGAAGTGGGGCCGCTAGTGCTGTTCAGGCAGCTTGGAAGACCAAAGCAAGTCCCTTCCAAACCGGGAAAATGCGACCGTTCCCATCAGTGTCCCCCTTTCACGCTTGATGACACAGCATGTTTATCTGAAGATTCTGCCTAGCCCTCTAGTACTAGGGAAGGACTGCCTCGTTCTGCTAAGAAAGGTTTTCACGTGGGGAGTGCTGTACGTGCAGAAGAGCATTCCCCCGCCGTGCAAAAGTTAGGCCTTGGTGAATCTGGAGGGTCCCAGAAGTCCAGCCTTTTCACAGGGAAAGCTGTCCGTTGTTTTCAGGCTGGAACTCAACATGTAGCTTCCGACTGCCGCAGGGAGGCATCTCTTGGGAGCCCACAGGTTTCATTTGTGAGGCACGGTGGTGTTTCTCAGAAGAATCCAAAGGCCTCCCTGGGGCACACCAGCATGGAATGTAAGGCTGCTTGGAACGGCGTTCCTGAGGCCGTTGGAATGCTGTACAAACGAGAGCTGTCGAGCGATCCGGGCAGGGCTTTGCCATTACCGCTGCAGATTCACAGCGTTAAAGCAAACGAACCAATTTGCTTCTGTTGGCTCAAACGCAACAGAAGAGTTGGACGGCATTCAGTGCCCTTTCAAAGATGTTACAACGAACGTGAGTGCACAAGGAGTCGTGAAAGACGCAACAGTGTGGCAGCATTCCTTGAACCCATGCTTCTCCGCTACTGTGGCATACCTAAGCATACTATGGGAGAAATCTGAACTTTTACTTGAGACCAGGGGTCCAATTTCTTGGCCGGCAAGCTCCAGTGTGCTCCTGGAGGAGCTCCCAGCAAGGAACTGAGACCAGCATGCCTCATACGAGTACACTCACAGTTCTTTCGGGACGCCGTCAGGTAGCAAAGAGAAGATGGGCAGCAGGAGTGTTTTTCAGGCAGCTTTCAAACCGCCACTGTCTCGCCTCCCACGGACGAAATTAAGGTTTTGCCAGGGTTGCCCGGTTTCAAACTGGAGCTCATAAGGTTATCCTCAGTAGTCTCTGACTACCTCAAGGAAACACACGGGACCCACAGTGCCCTTCCATAGAGACCCTTTGGTCACGGGCACCTCTGCATAGGATGAACTGGGTAAGAATTTCAGTCCCTTAGCTAGGCCTCGGTGACCATGGCTCTTGCACATACCTAACCGTGTTAAGTGTGAAAAATGTACTGGTCTTCAGGCTGGATGAAAAGCTCAGCTTTTGCTTCTGTGAGAGTGCTGTCCTGTGTCCCGGACTGAATCGTCAGCACAATGTGTATTAGCAGTGCAGTTCTGTTTCAGTCACCGAGACCGATCCACTTGCAAAGAGAGTCTGCCAGGTGCTGCTTGCGCGAGGCTCTTTGACGACTGGAACACTCTCCATAGGCAACCCAGAAAGGAGTGCGTTGCCCTTGCTATGAATGTGAAGAGTGCTTCCCGGGGGCCTATTTGGCCTAGGGCTCCTCAGAAGCCAGCGGCCGCTCTGGCGGCACACAGCGGTCATCATGCGAAATTGGTGCACGATCGACTGTCCTATGTGTCCCCAGGCGCATAGCAGAGTTAAGGCAATCCATTTCAGAGTATGGCTTCGTGGATACCACTGCACACCCAACTCTGCTGATGTGAAACACTGGACCTTACCTTGAGGCCTTAGGTCACCTTTCATTTGGCAGGAGCTGAATCTGGAGTGCAGTGGGATGAGTTTCTAGAAAGGAATTGCCAGCACATTATTGACATTGAGAGAACGCAGCCTTGGCCCACAGCGACAATCCTGCAGTGAGGAGAAGTGGGGCCGCTAGTGCTGTTCAGGCAGCTTGGAAGACCAAAGCAAGTCCCTTCCAAACCGGGAGAATGCGACCGTTCCCATCAGTGTCCCCCTTTCACGCTTGATGACACAGCATGTTTATCTGAAGATTCTGCCTAGCCCTCTAGTACTAGGGAAAGACTGCCTCGTTCTGCTAAGAAAGGTTTTCACGTGGGGAGTGCTGTACGTGCAGAAGAGCATTCCCCCGCCGTGGAAAAGTTAGGCCTTGGTGAATCTGGAGGGTCCCAGAAGTCCAGCCTTGTCACAGGGAAAGCTGTCCGTTGTTTTCAGGCTGGAACTCAACATGTAGCTTCCGACTGCCGCAGGGAGGCATCTCTTGGGAGCCCACAGGTTTCATTTGTGAGGCACGGTGGTGTTTCTCAGAAGAATCCAAAGGCCTCCCTGGGGCACACCAGCATGGAATGTAAGGCTGCTTGGAACGGCGTTCCTGAGGCCGTTGGAATGCTGTACAAACGAGAGCTGTCGAGCGATCCGGGCAGGGCTTTGCCATTACTGCTGCACATTCACAGCGTTAAAGCAAATGAACCCATTTGCTTCTGTTGGCTCAAACGCAACAGAAGAGGTGGACGGCATTCAGTGCCCTTTCACAGATGTTACAACGAACGTGAGTGCACAATGAGTCGTGAAAGACGCAACAGTGTGGCAGCATTCCTTGAACCCATGCTTCTCCGCTACTGTGGCATACCTAAGCATACTATGGGAGAAATCCGGACTTTTACTTGAGGTCAGGGGTCCAATTTCTTGGCCGGCAAGCTCCAGTGTGCTCCTGGAGGAGCTCCCAGCAAGGAACTGAGACCAGCATGCCTCATACGAGTACACTCACAGTTCTTTCGGGACGCCGTCAGGTAGCAAAGAGAAGATGGGCAGCAGGAGTGTTTTTCAGGCAGCTTTCAAACCGCCACTGTCTCGCCTCCCACGGACGAAATTAAGGTTTTGCCAGGGTTGCCCGGTTTCAAACTGGAGCTCATAAGGTTATCCTCAGTAGTCTCTGACTACCTCAAGGAAACACACGGGACCCACAGGGCCCTTCCATGGAGACCCTTTGGGCACGGGCACCTCTGCATAGGATGAGCTGGGTAAGAATTTCAGTCCCTTAGCTAGGCCTCGGTGACCATGGCTCTTGCACATACCTAACCGTGTTAAGTGTGAAAAATGTACTGGTCTTCAGGCTGGATGAAAAGCTCAGCTTTTGCTTCTGTGAGAGTGCTGTCCTGTGTCCCGGACTGAATCGTCAGCACAATGTGTATTAGCAGTGCAGTTCTGTTTCAGTCACCGAGACCGATCCACTTGCAAAGAGAGTCTGCCAGGCGCTGCTTGCGCGAGGCTCTTTGACGACTGGAACACTCTCCATAGGCAACCCAGAAAGGAGTGCGTTGCCCTTGCTATGAATGTGAAGAGTGCTTCCCGGGGGCCTATTTGGCCTAGGGCTCCTCAGAAGCCAGCGGCCGCTCTGGCGGCACACAGCGGTCATCATGCGAAATTGGTGCACGATCGACTGTCCTATGTGTCCCCAGGCGCATAGCAGAGTTAAGGCAATCCATTTCAGAGTATGGCTTCGTGGATACCACTGCACACCCAACTCTGCTGATGTGAAACACTGGACCTTACCTTGAGGCCTTAGGTCACCTTTCATTTGGCAGGAGCTGAATCTGGAGTGCAGTGGGATGAGTTTCTAGAAAGGAATTGCCAGCACATTATTGACATTGAGAGAACGCAGCCTTGGCCCACAGCGACAATCCTGCAGTGAGGAGAAGTGGGGCCGCTAGTGCTGTTCAGGCAGCTTGGAAGCCCAAAGCAAGTCCCTTCCAAACCGGGAGAATGCTACCGTTCCCATCAGTGTCCCCCTTTCACGCTTGATGACACAGCATGTTTATCTGAAGATTCTGCCTAGCCCTCTAGTACTAGGGAAAGACTGCCTCGTTCTGCTAAGAAAGGTTTTCACGTGGGGAGTGCTGTACGTGCAGAAGAGCATTCCCCCGCCGTGCAAAAGTTAGGCCTTGGTGAATCTGGAGGGTCCCAGAAGTCCAGCCTTGTCACAGGGAAAGCTGTCCGTTGTTTTCAGGCTGGAACTCAACATGTAGCTTCCGACTGCCGCAGGGAGGCATCTCTTGGGAGCCCACAGGTTTCATTTGTGAGGCACGGTGGTGTTTCTCAGAAGAATCCAAAGGCCTCCCTGGGGCACACCAGCATGGAATGTAAGGCTGCTTGGAACGGCGTTCCTGAGGCCGTTGGAATGCTGTACAAACGAGAGCTGTCGAGCGATCCGGGCAGGGCTTTGCCATTACCGCTGCACATTCACAGCGTTAAAGCAAACGAACCCATTTGCTTCTGTTGGCTCAAACGCAACAGAAGAGTTGGACGGCATTCAGTGCCCTTTCACAGATGTTACAACGAACGTGAGTGCACAAGGAGTCGTGAAAGACGCAACAGTGTGGCAGCATTCCTTGAACACATGCTTCTCCGCTACTATGGCATACCTAAGCTTACTATGGAAGAAATCTGAACTTTTACTTGAGACCAGGGGTCCAATTTTTTGGCCGGCAAGCTCCAGTGTGCTCCTGGAGGAGCTCCCAGCAAGGAACTGAGACCAGCATGCCTCATACGAGTACACTCACAGTTCTTTCGGGACGCCGTCAGGTAGCAAAGAGAAGATGGGCAGCAGGAGTGTTTTTCAGGCAGCTTTCAAACCGCCACTGTCTCGCCTCCCACGGACGAAATTAAGGTTTTGCCAGGGTTGCCCGGTTTCAAACTGGAGCTCATAAGGTTATCCTCAGTAGTCTCTGACTACCTCAAGGAAACACACGGGACCCACAGGGCCCTTCCATGGAGACCCTTTGGGCATGGGCACCTCTGCATAGGATGAACTGGGTAAGAATTTCAGTCCCTTAGCTAGGCCTCTGTGACCATGGCTCTTGCACATACCTAACCGTGTTAAGTGTGAAAAATGTACTGGTCTTCAGGCTGGATGCAAAGCTCAGCTTTTGCTTCTGTGAGAGTGCTGTCCTGTGTCCCGGACTGAATCGTCAGCACAATGTGTATTAGCAGTGCAGTTCTGTTTCAGTCACCGAGACCGATCCACTTGCAAAGAGAGTCTGCCAGGCGCTGCTTGCGCGAGGCTCTTTGACGACTGGAACACTCTCCATAGGCAACCCAGAAAGGAGTGCGTTGCCCTTGCTATGAATGTTAAGAGTGCTTCCCGGGGCCCTATTTGGCCTAGGGCTCCTCAGAAGCCAGCGGCCGCTCTGGCGGCACACAGCGGTCATCATGCGAAATTGGTGCACGATCGACTGTCCTATGTGTCCCCAGGCGCATAGCAGAGTTAAGGCAATCCATTTCAGAGTATGGCTTCGTGGATACCACTGCACACCCAACTCTGCTGATGTGAAACACTGGACCTTACCTTGAGGCCTTAGGTCACCTTTCATTTGGCCGGAGCTGAATCTGGAGTGCAGTGGGATGAGTTTCTAGAAAGGAATTGCCAGCACATTATTGACATTGAGAGAACGCAGCCTTGGCCCACAGCGACAATCCTGCAGTGAGGAGAAGTGGGGCCGCTAGTGCTGTTCAGGCAGCTTGGAAGACCAAAGCAAGTCCCTTCCAAACCGGGAGAATGCGACCGTTCCCATCAGTGTCCCCCTTTCACGCTTGATGACACAGCATGTTTATCTGAAGATTCTGCCTAGCCCTCTAGTACTAGGGAAAGACTGCCTCCTTCTGCTAAGAAAGGTTTTCACGTGGGGAGTGCTGTACGTGCAGAAGAGCATTCCCCCGCCGTGCAAAAGTTAGGCCTTGGTGAATCTGGAGGGTCCCAGAAGTCCAGCCTTGTCACAGGGAAAGCTGTCCGTTGTTTTCAGGCTGGAACTCAACATGTAGCTTCCGACTGCCGCAGGGAGGCATCTCTTGGGAGCCCACAGGTTTCATTTGTGAGGCACGGTGGTGTTTCTCAGAAGAATCCAAAGGCCTCCCTGGGGCACACCAGCATGGAATGTAAGGCTGCTTGGAACGGCGTTCCTGAGGCCGTTGGAATGCTGTACAAACGAGAGCCGTCGAGCGATCCGGGCAGGGCTTTGCCATTACCGCTGCAGATTCACAGCGTTAAAGCAAACGAACCAATTTGCTTCTGTTGGCTCAAACGCAACAGAAGAGTTGGACGGCATTCAGTGCCCTTTCAAAGATGTTACAACGAACGTGAGTGCACAATGAGTCGTGAAAGTCGCAACAGTGTGGCAGCATTCCTTGAACCCATGCTTCTCCGCTACTGTGGCATACCTAAGCATACTATGGGAGAAATCCGGACTTTTACTTGAGGTCAGGGGTCCAATTTTTTGGCCGGCAAGCTCCAGTGTGCTCCTGGAGGAGCTCCCAGCAAGGAACTGAGACCAGCATGCCTCATACGAGTACACTCACAGTTCTTTCGGGACGCCGTCAGGTAGCAAAGAGAAGATGGGCAGCAGGAGTGTTTTTCAGGCAGCTTTCAAACCGCCACTGTCTCGCCTCCCACGGACGAAATTAAGGTTTTGCCAGGGTTGCCCGGTTTCAAACTGGAGCTCATAAGGTTATCCTCAGTAGTCTCTGACTACCTCAAGGAAACACACGGGACCCACAGGGCCCTTCCATGGAGACCCTTTGGGCATGGGCACCTCTGCATAGGATGAACTGGGTAAGAATTTCAGTCCCTTAGCTAGGCCTCTGTGACCATGGCTCTTGCACATACCTAACCGTGTTAAGTGTGAAAAATGTACTGGTCTTCAGGCTGGATGCAAAGCTCAGCTTTTGCTTCTGTGAGAGTGCTGTCCTGTGTCCCGGACTGAATCGTCAGCACAATGTGTATTAGCAGTGCAGTTCTGTTTCAGTCACCGAGACCGATCCACTTGCAAAGAGAGTCTGCCAGGCGCTGCTTGCGCGAGGCTCTTTGACGACTGGAACACTCTCCATAGGCAACCCAGAAAGGAGTGCGTTGCCCTTGCTATGAATGTGAAGAGTGCTTCCCGGGGGCCTATTTGGCCTAGGGCTCCTCAGAAGCCAGCGGCCGCTCTGGCGGCACACAGCGGTCATCATGCGAAATTGGTGCACGATCGACTGTCCTATGTGTCCCCAGGCGCATAGCAGAGTTAAGGCAATCCATTTCAGAGTATGGCTTCGTGGATACCACTGCACACCCAACTCTGCTGATGTGAAACACTGGACCTTACCTTGAGGCCTTAGGTCACCTTTCATTTGGCCGGAGCTGAATCTGGAGTGCAGTGGGATGAGTTTCTAGAAAGGAATTGCCAGCACATTATTGACATTGAGAGAACGCAGCCTTGGCCCACAGCGACAATCCTGCAGTGAGGAGAAGTTGGGCCGCTAGTGCTGTTCAGGCAGCTTGGAAGACCAAAGCAAGTCCCTTCCAAACTGGGAGAATGCGACCGTTCCCATCAGTGTCCCCCTTTCACGCTTGATGACACAGCATGTTTATCTGAAGATTCTGCCTAGCCCTCTAGTACTAGGGAAAGACTGCCTCGTTCTGCTAAGAAAGGTTTTCACGTGGGGAGTGCTGTACGTGCAGAAGAGCATTCCCCCGCCGTGCAAAAGTTAGGCCTTGGTGAATCTGGAGGGTCCCAGAAGTCCAGCCTTGTCACAGGGAAAGCTGTCCGTTGTTTTCAGGCTGGAGCTCAACATGTAGCTTCCGACTGCCGCAGGGAGGCATCTCTTGGGAGCCCACAGGTTTCATTTGTGAGGCACGGTGGTGTTTCTCAGAAGAATCCAAAGGCCTCCCTGGGGCACACCAGCATGGAATGTCAGGCTGCTTGGAACGGCGTTCCTGAGGCCGTTGGAATGCTGTACAAACGAGAGCTGTCGAGCGATCCGGGCAGGGCTTTGCCATTACCGCTGCACATTCACAGCGTTAAAGCAAACGAACCCATTTGCTTCTGTTGGCTCAAACGCAACAGAAGAGTTGGACGGCATTCAGTGCCCTTTCACAGATGTTACAACGAACGTGAGTGCACAAGGAGTCGTGAAAGACGCAACAGTGTGGCAGCATTCCTTGAACCCATGCTTCTCCGCTACTGTGGCATACCTAAGCATACTATGGGAGAAATCTGAACTTTTACTTGAGACCAGGGGTCCAATTTCTTGGCCGGCAAGCTCCAGTGTGCTCCTGGAGGAGCTCCCAGCAAGGAACTGAGACCAGCATGCCTCATACGAGTACACTCACAGTTCTTTCGGGACGCCGTCAGGTAGCAAAGAGAAGATGGGCAGCAGGAGTGTTTTTCAGGCAGCTTTCAAACCGCCACTGTCTCGCCTCCCACGGACGAAATTAAGGTTTTGCCAGGGTTGCCCGGTTTCAAACTGGAGCTCATAAGGTTATCCTCAGTAGTCTCTGACTACCTCAAGGAAACACACGGGACCCACAGTGCCCTTCCATAGAGACCCTTTGGTCACGGGCACCTCTGCATAGGATGAACTGGGTAAGAATTTCAGTCCCTTAGCTAGGCCTCGGTGACCATGGCTCTTGCACATACCTAACCGTGTTAAGTGTGAAAAATGTACTGGTCTTCAGGCTGGATGAAAAGCTCAGCTTTTGCTTCTGTGAGAGTGCTGTCCTGTGTCCCGGACTGAATCGTCAGCACAATGTGTATTAGCAGTGCAGTTCTGTTTCAGTCACCGAGACCGATCCACTTGCAAAGAGAGTCTGCCAGGTGCTGCTTGCGCGAGGCTCTTTGACGACTGGAACACTCTCCATAGGCAACCCAGAAAGGAGTGCGTTGCCCTTGCTATGAATGTGAAGAGTGCTTCCCGGGGGCCTATTTGGCCTAGGGCTCCTCAGAAGCCAGCGGCCGCTCTGGCGGCACACAGCGGTCATCATGCGAAATTGGTGCACGATCGACTGTCCTATGTGTCCCCAGGCGCATAGCAGAGTTAAGGCAATCCATTTCAGAGTATGGCTTCGTGGATACCACTGCACACCCAACTCTGCTGATGTGAAACACTGGACCTTACCTTGAGGCCTTAGGTCACCTTTCATTTGGCAGGAGCTGAATCTGGAGTGCAGTGGGATGAGTTTCTAGAAAGGAATTGCCAGCACATTATTGACATTGAGAGAACGCAGCCTTGGCCCACAGCGACAATCCTGCAGTGAGGAGAAGTGGGGCCGCTAGTGCTGTTCAGGCAGCTTGGAAGCCCAAAGCAAGTCCCTTCCAAACCGGGAGAATGCTACCGTTCCCATCAGTGTCCCCCTTTCACGCTTGATGACACAGCATGTTTATCTGAAGATTCTGCCTAGCCCTCTAGTACTAGGGAAAGACTGCCTCGTTCTGCTAAGAAAGGTTTTCACGTGGGGAGTGCTGTACGTGCAGAAGAGCATTCCCCCGCCGTGCAAAAGTTAGGCCTTGGTGAATCTGGAGGGTCCCAGAAGTCCAGCCTTGTCACAGGGAAAGCTGTCCGTTGTTTTCAGGCTGGAACTCAACATGTAGCTTCCGACTGCCGCAGGGAGGCATCTCTTGGGAGCCCACAGGTTTCATTTGTGAGGCACGGTGGTGTTTCTCAGAAGAATCCAAAGGCCTCCCTGGGGCACACCAGCATGGAATGTAAGGCTGCTTGGAACGGCGTTCCTGAGGCCGTTGGAATGCTGTACAAACGAGAGCTGTCGAGCGATCCGGGCAGGGCTTTGCCATTACCGCTGCACATTCACAGCGTTAAAGCAAACGAACCCATTTGCTTCTGTTGGCTCAAACGCAACAGAAGAGTTGGACGGCATTCAGTGCCCTTTCACAGATGTTACAACGAACGTGAGTGCACAAGGAGTCGTGAAAGACGCAACAGTGTGGCAGCATTCCTTGAACACATGCTTCTCCGCTACTATGGCATACCTAAGCTTACTATGGAAGAAATCTGAACTTTTACTTGAGACCAGGGGTCCAATTTTTTGGCCGGCAAGCTCCAGTGTGCTCCTGGAGGAGCTCCCAGCAAGGAACTGAGACCAGCATGCCTCATACGAGTACACTCACAGTTCTTTCGGGACGCCGTCAGGTAGCAAAGAGAAGATGGGCAGCAGGAGTGTTTTTCAGGCAGCTTTCAAACCGCCACTGTCTCGCCTCCCACGGACGAAATTAAGGTTTTGCCAGGGTTGCCCGGTTTCAAACTGGAGCTCATAAGGTTATCCTCAGTAGTCTCTGACTACCTCAAGGAAACACACGGGACCCACAGGGCCCTTCCATGGAGACCCTTTGGGCATGGGCACCTCTGCATAGGATGAACTGGGTAAGAATTTCAGTCCCTTAGCTAGGCCTCTGTGACCATGGCTCTTGCACATACCTAACCGTGTTAAGTGTGAAAAATGTACTGGTCTTCAGGCTGGATGCAAAGCTCAGCTTTTGCTTCTGTGAGAGTGCTGTCCTGTGTCCCGGACTGAATCGTCAGCACAATGTGTATTAGCAGTGCAGTTCTGTTTCAGTCACCGAGACCGATCCACTTGCAAAGAGAGTCTGCCAGGCGCTGCTTGCGCGAGGCTCTTTGACGACTGGAACACTCTCCATAGGCAACCCAGAAAGGAGTGCGTTGCCCTTGCTATGAATGTGAAGAGTGCTTCCCGGGGCCCTATTTGGCCTAGGGCTCCTCAGAAGCCAGCGGCCGCTCTGGCGGCACACAGCGGTCATCATGCGAAATTGGTGCACGATCGACTGTCCTATGTGTCCCCAGGCGCATAGCAGAGTTAAGGCAATCCATTTCAGAGTATGGCTTCGTGGATACCACTGCACACCCAACTCTGCTGATGTGAAACACTGGACCTTACCTTGAGGCCTTAGGTCACCTTTCATTTGGCCGGAGCTGAATCTGGAGTGCAGTGGGATGAGTTTCTAGAAAGGAATTGCCAGCACATTATTGACATTGAGAGAACGCAGCCTTGGCCCACAGCGACAATCCTGCAGTGAGGAGAAGTGGGGCCGCTAGTGCTGTTCAGGCAGCTTGGAAGACCAAAGCAAGTCCCTTCCAAACCGGGAGAATGCGACCATTCCCATCAGTGTCCCCCTTTCACGCTTGATGACACAGCATGTTTATCTGAAGATTCTGCCTAGCCCTCTAGTACTAGGGAAAGACTGCCTCCTTCTGCTAAGAAAGGTTTTCACGTGGGGAGTGCTGTACGTGCAGAAGAGCATTCCCCCGCCGTGCAAAAGTTAGGCCTTGGTGAATCTGGAGGGTCCCAGAAGTCCAGCCTTGTCACAGGGAAAGCTGTCCGTTGTTTTCAGGCTGGAACTCAACATGTAGCTTCCGACTGCCGCAGGGAGGCATCTCTTGGGAGCCCACAGGTTTCATTTGTGAGGCACGGTGGTGTTTCTCAGAAGAATCCAAAGGCCTCCCTGGGGCACACCAGCATGGAATGTAAGGCTGCTTGGAACGGCGTTCCTGAGGCCGTTGGAATGCTGTACAAACGAGAGCTGTCGAGCGATCCGGGCAGGGCTTTGCCATTACCGCTGCACATTCACAGCGTTAAAGCAAACGAACCCATTTGCTTCTGTTGGCTCAAACGCAACAGAAGAGTTGGACGGCATTCAGTGCCCTTTCACAGATGTTACAACGAACGTGAGTGCACAAGGAGTCGTGAAAGACGCAACAGTGTGGCAGCATTCCTTGAACCCATGCTTCTCCGCTACTGTGGCATACCTAAGCATACTATGGGAGAAATCCGGACTTTTACTTGAGGTCAGGGGTCCAATTTCTTGGCCGGCAAGCTCCAGTGTGCTCCTGGAGGAGCTCCCAGCAAGGAACTGAGACCAGCATGCCTCATACGAGTACACTCACAGTTCTTTCGGGACGCCGTCAGGTAGCAAAGAGAAGATGGGCAGCAGGAGTGTTTTTCAGGCAGCTTTCAAACCGCCACTGTCTCGCCTCCCACGGACGAAATTAAGGTTTTGCCAGGGTTGCCCGGTTTCAAACTGGAGCTCATAAGGTTATCCTCAGTAGTCTCTGACTACCTCAAGGAAACACACGGGACCCACAGGGCCCTTCCATGGAGACCCTTTGGGCACGGGCACCTCTGCATAGGATGAGCTGGGTAAGAATTTCAGTCCCTTAGCTAGGCCTCGGTGACCATGGCTCTTGCACATACCTAACCGTGTTAAGTGTGAAAAATGTACTGGTCTTCAGGCTGGATGAAAAGCTCAGCTTTTGCTTCTGTGAGAGTGCTGTCCTGTGTCCCGGACTGAATCGTCAGCACAATGTGTATTAGCAGTGCAGTTCTGTTTCAGTCACCGAGACCGATCCACTTGCAAAGAGAGTCTGCCAGGCGCTGCTTGCGCGAGGCTCTTTGACGACTGGAACACTCTCCATAGGCAACCCAGAAAGGAGTGCGTTGCCCTTGCTATGAATGTGAAGAGTGCTTCCCGGGGGCCTATTTGGCCTAGGGCTCCTCAGAAGCCAGCGGCCGCTCTGGCGGCACACAGCGGTCATCATGCGAAATTGGTGCACGATCGACTGTCCTATGTGTCCCCAGGCGCATAGCAGAGTTAAGGCAATCCATTTCAGAGTATGGCTTCGTGGATACCACTGCACACCCAACTCTGCTGATGTGAAACACTGGACCTTACCTTGAGGCCTTAGGTCACCTTTCATTTGGCCGGAGCTGAATCTGGAGTGCAGTGGGATGAGTTTCTAGAAAGGAATTGCCAGCACATTATTGACATTGAGAGAACGCAGCCTTGGCCCACAGCGACAATCCTGCAGTGAGGAGAAGTGGGGCCGCTAGTGCTGTTCAGGCAGCTTGGAAGACCAAAGCAAGTCCCTTCCAAACCGGGAGAATGCGACCGTTCCCATCAGTGTCCCCCTTTCACGCTTGATGACACAGCATGTTTATCTGAAGATTCTGCCTAGCCCTCTAGTACTAGGGAAAGACTGCCTCGTTCTGCTAAGAAAGGTTTTCACGTGGGGAGTGCTGTACGTGCAGAAGAGCATTCCCCCGCCGTGCAAAAGTTAGGCCTTGGTGAATCTGGAGGGCCCCAGAAGTCCAGCCTTGTCACAGGGAAAGCTGTCCGTTGTTTTCAGGCTGGAACTCAACATGTAGCTTCCGACTGCCGCAGGGAGGCATCTCTTGGGAGCCCACAGGTTTCATTTGTGAGGCACGGTGGTGTTTCTCAGAAGAATCCAAAGGCCTCCCTGGGGCACACCAGCATGGAATGTCAGGCTGCTTGGAACGGCGTTCCTGAGGCCGTTGGAATGCTGTACAAACGAGAGCTGTCGAGCGATCCGGGCAGGGCTTTGCCATTACCGCTGCACATTCACAGCGTTAAAGCAAACGAACCCATTTGCTTCTGTTGGCTCAAACGCAACAGAAGAGTTGGACGGCATTCAGTGCCCTTTCACAGATGTTACAACGAACGTGAGTGCACAAGGAGTCGTGAAAGACGCAACAGTGTGGCAGCATTCCTTGAACACATGCTTCTCCGCTACTATGGCATACCTAAGCTTACTATGGAAGAAATCTGAACTTTTACTTGAGACCAGGGGTCCAATTTTTTGGCCGGCAAGCTCCAGTGTGCTCCTGGAGGAGCTCCCAGCAAGGAACTGAGACCAGCATGCCTCATACGAGTACACTCACAGTTCTTTCGGGACGCCGTCAGGTAGCAAAGAGAAGATGGGCAGCAGGAGTGTTTTTCAGGCAGCTTTCAAACCGCCACTGTCTCGCCTCCCACGGACGAAATTAAGGTTTTGCCAGGGTTGCCCGGTTTCAAACTGGAGCTCATAAGGTTATCCTCAGTAGTCTCTGACTACCTCAAGGAAACACACGGGACCCACAGGGCCCTTCCATGGAGACCCTTTGGCATGGGCACCTCTGCATAGGATGAACTGGGTAAGAATTTCAGTCCCTTAGCTAGGCCTCTGTGACCATGGCTCTTGCACATACCTAACCGTGTTAAGTGTGAAAAATGTACTGGTCTTCAGGCTGGATGCAAAGCTCAGCTTTTGCTTCTGTGAGAGTGCTGTCCTGTGTCCCGGACTGAATCGTCAGCACAATGTGTATTAGCAGTGCAGTTCTGTTTCAGTCACCGAGACCGATCCACTTGCAAAGAGAGTCTGCCAGGCGCTGCTTGCGCGAGGCTCTTTGACGACTGGAACACTCTCCATAGGCAACCCAGAAAGGAGTGCGTTGCCCTTGCTATGAATGTGAAGAGTGCTTCCCGGGGCCCTATTTGGCCTAGGGCTCCTCAGAAGCCAGCGGCCGCTCTGGCGGCACACAGCGGTCATCATGCGAAATTGGTGCACGATCGACTGTCCTATGTGTCCCCAGGCGCATAGCAGAGTTAAGGCAATCCATTTCAGAGTATGGCTTCGTGGATACCACTGCACACCCAACTCTGCTGATGTGAAACACTGGACCTTACCTTGAGGCCTTAGGTCACCTTTCATTTGGCCGGAGCTGAATCTGGAGTGCAGTGGGATGAGTTTCTAGAAAGGAATTGCCAGCACATTATTGACATTGAGAGAACGCAGCCTTGGCCCACAGCGACAATCCTGCAGTGAGGAGAAGTGGGGCCGCTAGTGCTGTTCAGGCAGCTTGGAAGACCAAAGCAAGTCCCTTCCAAACCGGGAGAATGCGACCATTCCCATCAGTGTCCCCCTTTCACGCTTGATGACACAGCATGTTTATCTGAAGATTCTGCCTAGCCCTCTAGTACTAGGGAAAGACTGCCTCCTTCTGCTAAGAAAGGTTTTCACGTGGGGAGTGCTGTACGTGCAGAAGAGCATTCCCCCGCCGTGCAAAAGTTAGGCCTTGGTGAATCTGGAGGGTCCCAGAAGTCCAGCCTTGTCACAGGGAAAGCTGTCCGTTGTTTTCAGGCTGGAACTCAACATGTAGCTTCCGACTGCCGCAGGGAGGCATCTCTTGGGAGCCCACAGGTTTCATTTGTGAGGCACGGTGGTGTTTCTCAGAAGAATCCAAAGGCCTCCCTGGGGCACACCAGCATGGAATGTAAGGCTGCTTGGAACGGCGTTCCTGAGGCCGTTGGAATGCTGTACAAACGAGAGCTGTCGAGCGATCCGGGCAGGGCTTTGCCATTACCGCTGCACATTCACAGCGTTAAAGCAAACGAACCCATTTGCTTCTGTTGGCTCAAACGCAACAGAAGAGTTGGACGGCATTCAGTGCCCTTTCACAGATGTTACAACGAACGTGAGTGCACAAGGAGTCGTGAAAGACGCAACAGTGTGGCAGCATTCCTTGAACCCATGCTTCTCCGCTACTGTGGCATACCTAAGCATACTATGGGAGAAATCCGGACTTTTACTTGAGGTCAGGGGTCCAATTTCTTGGCCGGCAAGCTCCAGTGTGCTCCTGGAGGAGCTCCCAGCAAGGAACTGAGACCAGCATGCCTCATACGAGTACACTCACAGTTCTTTCGGGACGCCGTCAGGTAGCAAAGAGAAGATGGGCAGCAGGAGTGTTTTTCAGGCAGCTTTCAAACCGCCACTGTCTCGCCTCCCACGGACGAAATTAAGGTTTTGCCAGGGTTGCCCGGTTTCAAACTGGAGCTCATAAGGTTATCCTCAGTAGTCTCTGACTACCTCAAGGAAACACACGGGACCCACAGGGCCCTTCCATGGAGACCCTTTGGGCACGGGCACCTCTGCATAGGATGAGCTGGGTAAGAATTTCAGTCCCTTAGCTAGGCCTCGGTGACCATGGCTCTTGCACATACCTAACCGTGTTAAGTGTGAAAAATGTACTGGTCTTCAGGCTGGATGAAAAGCTCAGCTTTTGCTTCTGTGAGAGTGCTGTCCTGTGTCCCGGACTGAATCGTCAGCACAATGTGTATTAGCAGTGCAGTTCTGTTTCAGTCACCGAGACCGATCCACTTGCAAAGAGAGTCTGCCAGGCGCTGCTTGCGCGAGGCTCTTTGACGACTGGAACACTCTCCATAGGCAACCCAGAAAGGAGTGCGTTGCCCTTGCTATGAATGTGAAGAGTGCTTCCCGGGGGCCTATTTGGCCTAGGGCTCCTCAGAAGCCAGCGGCCGCTCTGGCGGCACACAGCGGTCATCATGCGAAATTGGTGCACGATCGACTGTCCTATGTGTCCCCAGGCGCATAGCAGAGTTAAGGCAATCCATTTCAGAGTATGGCTTCGTGGATACCACTGCACACCCAACTCTGCTGATGTGAAACACTGGACCTTACCTTGAGGCCTTAGGTCACCTTTCATTTGGCCGGAGCTGAATCTGGAGTGCAGTGGGATGAGTTTCTAGAAAGGAATTGCCAGCACATTATTGACATTGAGAGAACGCAGCCTTGGCCCACAGCGACAATCCTGCAGTGAGGAGAAGTGGGGCCGCTAGTGCTGTTCAGGCAGCTTGGAAGACCAAAGCAAGTCCCTTCCAAACCGGGAGAATGCGACCGTTCCCATCAGTGTCCCCCTTTCACGCTTGATGACACAGCATGTTTATCTGAAGATTCTGCCTAGCCCTCTAGTACTAGGGAAAGACTGCCTCGTTCTGCTAAGAAAGGTTTTCACGTGGGGAGTGCTGTACGTGCAGAAGAGCATTCCCCCGCCGTGCAAAAGTTAGGCCTTGGTGAATCTGGAGGGCCCCAGAAGTCCAGCCTTGTCACAGGGAAAGCTGTCCGTTGTTTTCAGGCTGGAACTCAACATGTAGCTTCCGACTGCCGCAGGGAGGCATCTCTTGGGAGCCCACAGGTTTCATTTGTGAGGCACGGTGGTGTTTCTCAGAAGAATCCAAAGGCCTCCCTGGGGCACACCAGCATGGAATGTCAGGCTGCTTGGAACGGCGTTCCTGAGGCCGTTGGAATGCTGTACAAACGAGAGCTGTCGAGCGATCCGGGCAGGGCTTTGCCATTACCGCTGCACATTCACAGCGTTAAAGCAAACGAACCCATTTGCTTCTGTTGGCTCAAACGCAACAGAAGAGTTGGACGGCATTCAGTGCCCTTTCACAGATGTTACAACGAACGTGAGTGCACAAGGAGTCGTGAAAGACGCAACAGTGTGGCAGCATTCCTTGAACCCATGCTTCTCCGCTACTGTGGCATACCTAAGCATACTATGGGAGAAATCCGGACTTTTACTTGAGGTCAGGGGTCCAATTTCTTGGCCGGCAAGCTCCAGTGTGCTCCTGGAGGAGCTCCCAGCAAGGAACTGAGACCAGCATGCCTCATACGAGTACACTCACAGTTCTTTCGGGACGCCGTCAGGTAGCAAAGAGAAGATGGGCAGCAGGAGTGTTTTTCAGGCAGCTTTCAAACCGCCACTGTCTCGCCTCCCACGGACGAAATTAAGGTTTTGCCAGGGTTGCCCGGTTTCAAACTGGAGCTCATAAGGTTATCCTCAGTAGTCTCTGACTACCTCAAGGAAACACACGGGACCCACAGGGCCCTTCCATGGAGACCCTTTGGGCACGGGCACCTCTGCATAGGATGAGCTGGGTAAGAATTTCAGTCCCTTAGCTAGGCCTCGGTGACCATGGCTCTTGCACATACCTAACCGTGTTAAGTGTGAAAAATGTACTGGTCTTCAGGCTGGATGAAAAGCTCAGCTTTTGCTTCTGTGAGAGTGCTGTCCTGTGTCCCGGACTGAATCGTCAGCACAATGTGTATTAGCAGTGCAGTTCTGTTTCAGTCACCGAGACCGATCCACTTGCAAAGAGAGTCTGCCAGGCGCTGCTTGCGCGAGGCTCTTTGACGACTGGAACACTCTCCATAGGCAACCCAGAAAGGAGTGCGTTGCCCTTGCTATGAATGTGAAGAGTGCTTCCCGGGGGCCTATTTGGCCTAGGGCTCCTCAGAAGCCAGCGGCCGCTCTGGCGGCACACAGCGGTCATCATGCGAAATTGGTGCACGATCGACTGTCCTATGTGTCCCCAGGCGCATAGCAGAGTTAAGGCAATCCATTTCAGAGTATGGCTTCGTGGATACCACTGCACACCCAACTCTGCTGATGTGAAACACTGGACCTTACCTTGAGGCCTTAGGTCACCTTTCATTTGGCCGGAGCTGAATCTGGAGTGCAGTGGGATGAGTTTCTAGAAAGGAATTGCCAGCACATTATTGACATTGAGAGAACGCAGCCTTGGCCCACAGCGACAATCCTGCAGTGAGGAGAAGTGGGGCCGCTAGTGCTGTTCAGGCAGCTTGGAAGACCAAAGCAAGTCCCTTCCAAACCGGGAGAATGCGACCGTTCCCATCAGTGTCCCCCTTTCACGCTTGATGACACAGCATGTTTATCTGAAGATTCTGCCTAGCCCTCTAGTACTAGGGAAAGACTGCCTCGTTCTGCTAAGAAAGGTTTTCACGTGGGGAGTGCTGTACGTGCAGAAGAGCATTCCCCCGCCGTGCAAAAGTTAGGCCTTGGTGAATCTGGAGGGCCCCAGAAGTCCAGCCTTGTCACAGGGAAAGCTGTCCGTTGTTTTCAGGCTGGAACTCAACATGTAGCTTCCGACTGCCGCAGGGAGGCATCTCTTGGGAGCCCACAGGTTTCATTTGTGAGGCACGGTGGTGTTTCTCAGAAGAATCCAAAGGCCTCCCTGGGGCACACCAGCATGGAATGTCAGGCTGCTTGGAACGGCGTTCCTGAGGCCGTTGGAATGCTGTACAAACGAGAGCTGTCGAGCGATCCGGGCAGGGCTTTGCCATTACCGCTGCACATTCACAGCGTTAAAGCAAACGAACCCATTTGCTTCTGTTGGCTCAAACGCAACAGAAGAGTTGGACGGCATTCAGTGCCCTTTCACAGATGTTACAACGAACGTGAGTGCACAATGAGTCGTGAAAGACGCAACAGTGTGGCAGCATTCCTTGAACCTATGCTTCTCCGCTACTGTGGCATACCTAAGCATACTATGGGAGAAATCCGGACTTTTACTTGAGGTCAGGGGTCCAATTTCTTGGCCGGCAAGCTCCAGTGTGCTCCTGGAGGAGCTCCCAGCAAGGAACTGAGACCAGCATGCCTCATACGAGTACACTCACAGTTCTTTCGGGACGCCGTCAGGTAGCAAAGAGAAGATGGGCAGCAGGAGTGTTTTTCAGGCAGCTTTCAAACCGCCACTGTCTCGCCTCCCACGGACGAAATTAAGGTTTTGCCAGGGTTGCCCGGTTTCAAACTGGAGCTCATAAGGTTATCCTCAGTAGTCTCTGACTACCTCAAGGAAACACACGGGACCCACAGGGCCCTTCCATGGAGACCCTTTGGGCACGGGCACCTCTGCATAGGATGAGCTGGGTAAGAATTTCAGTCCCTTAGCTAGGCCTCGGTGACCATGGCTCTTGCACATACCTAACAGTGTTAAGTGTGAAAAATGTACTGGTCTTCAGGCTGGATGCAAAGCTCAGCTTTTGCTTCTGTGAGAGTGCTGTCCTGTGTCCCGGACTGAATCGTCAGCACAATGTGTATTAGCAGTGCAGTTCTGTTTCAGTCACCGAGACCGATCCACTTGCAAAGAGAGTCTGCCAGGCGCTGCTTGCGCGAGGCTCTTTGACGACTGGAACACTCTCCATAGGCAACCCAGAAAGGAGTGCGTTGCCCTTGCTATGAATGTGAAGAGTGCTTCCCGGGGGCCTATTTGGCCTAGGGCTCCTCAGAAGCCAGCGGCCGCTCTGGCGGCACACAGCGGTCATCATGCGAAATTGGTGCACGATCGACTGTCCTATGTGTCCCCAGGCGCATAGCAGAGTTAAGGCAATCCATTTCAGAGTATGGCTTCGTGGATACCACTGCACACCCAACTCTGCTGATGTGAAACACTGGACCTTACCTTGAGGCCTTAGGTCACCTTTCATTTGGCCGGAGCTGAATCTGGAGTGCAGTGGGATGAGTTTCTAGAAAGGAATTGCCAGCACATTATTGACATTGAGAGAACGCAGCCTTGGCCCACAGCGACAATCCTGCAGTGAGGAGAAGTGGGGCCGCTAGTGCTGTTCAGGCAGCTTGGAAGACCAAAGCAAGTCCCTTCCAAACCGGGAGAATGCGACCATTCCCATCAGTGTCCCCCTTTCACGCTTGATGACACAGCATGTTTATCTGAAGATTCTGCCTAGCCCTCTAGTACTAGGGAAAGACTGCCTCGTTCTGCTAAGAAAGGTTTTCACGTGGGGAGTGCTGTACGTGCAGAAGAGCATTCCCCCGCCGTGCAAAAGTTAGGCCTTGGTGAATCTGGAGGGTCCCAGAAGTCCAGCCTTGTCACAGGGAAAGCTGTCCGTTGTTTTCAGGCTGGAACTCAACATGTAGCTTCCGACTGCCGCAGGGAGGCATCTCTTGGGAGCCCACAGGTTTCATTTGTGAGGCACGGTGGTGTTTCTCAGAAGAATCCAAAGGCCTCCCTGGGGCACACCAGCATGGAATGTAAGGCTGCTTGGAACGGCGTTCCTGAGGCCGTTGGAATGCTGTACAAACGAGAGCTGTCGAGCGATCCGGGCAGGGCTTTGCCATTACCGCTGCACATTCACAGCGTTAAAGCAAACGAACCCATTTGCTTCTGTTGGCTCAAACGCAACAGAAGAGTTGGACGGCATTCAGTGCCCTTTCACAGATGTTACAACGAACGTGAGTGCACAAGGAGTCGTGAAAGACGCAACAGTGTGGCAGCATTCCTTGAACCCATGCTTCTCCGCTACTGTGGCATACCTAAGCATACTATGGGAGAAATCCGGACTTTTACTTGAGGTCAGGGGTCCAATTTCTTGGCCGGCAAGCTCCAGTGTGCTCCTGGAGGAGCTCCCAGCAAGGAACTGAGACCAGCATGCCTCATACGAGTACACTCACAGTTCTTTCGGGACGCCGTCAGGTAGCAAAGAGAAGATGGGCAGCAGGAGTGTTTTTCAGGCAGCTTTCAAACCGCCACTGTCTCGCCTCCCACGGACGAAATTAAGGTTTTGCCAGGGTTGCCCGGTTTCAAACTGGAGCTCATAAGGTTATCCTCAGTAGTCTCTGACTACCTCAAGGAAACACACGGGACCCACAGGGCCCTTCCATGGAGACCCTTTGGGCACGGGCACCTCTGCATAGGATGAGCTGGGTAAGAATTTCAGTCCCTTAGCTAGGCCTCGGTGACCATGGCTCTTGCACATACCTAACCGTGTTAAGTGTGAAAAATGTACTGGTCTTCAGGCTGGATGAAAAGCTCAGCTTTTGCTTCTGTGAGAGTGCTGTCCTGTGTCCCGGACTGAATCGTCAGCACAATGTGTATTAGCAGTGCAGTTCTGTTTCAGTCACCGAGACCGATCCACTTGCAAAGAGAGTCTGCCAGGCGCTGCTTGCGCGAGGCTCTTTGACGACTGGAACACTCTCCATAGGCAACCCAGAAAGGAGTGCGTTGCCCTTGCTATGAATGTGAAGAGTGCTTCCCGGGGGCCTATTTGGCCTAGGGCTCCTCAGAAGCCAGCGGCCGCTCTGGCGGCACACAGCGGTCATCATGCGAAATTGGTGCACGATCGACTGTCCTATGTGTCCCCAGGCGCATAGCAGAGTTAAGGCAATCCATTTCAGAGTATGGCTTCGTGGATACCACTGCACACCCAACTCTGCTGATGTGAAACACTGGACCTTACCTTGAGGCCTTAGGTCACCTTTCATTTGGCCGGAGCTGAATCTGGAGTGCAGTGGGATGAGTTTCTAGAAAGGAATTGCCAGCACATTATTGACATTGAGAGAACGCAGCCTTGGCCCACAGCGACAATCCTGCAGTGAGGAGAAGTGGGGCCGCTAGTGCTGTTCAGGCAGCTTGGAAGACCAAAGCAAGTCCCTTCCAAACCGGGAGAATGCGACCGTTCCCATCAGTGTCCCCCTTTCACGCTTGATGACACAGCATGTTTATCTGAAGATTCTGCCTAGCCCTCTAGTACTAGGGAAAGACTGCCTCGTTCTGCTAAGAAAGGTTTTCACGTGGGGAGTGCTGTACGTGCAGAAGAGCATTCCCCCGCCGTGCAAAAGTTAGGCCTTGGTGAATCTGGAGGGCCCCAGAAGTCCAGCCTTGTCACAGGGAAAGCTGTCCGTTGTTTTCAGGCTGGAACTCAACATGTAGCTTCCGACTGCCGCAGGGAGGCATCTCTTGGGAGCCCACAGGTTTCATTTGTGAGGCACGGTGGTGTTTCTCAGAAGAATCCAAAGGCCTCCCTGGGGCACACCAGCATGGAATGTAAGGCTGCTTGGAACGGCGTTCCTGAGGCCGTTGGAATGCTGTACAAACGAGAGCTGTCGAGCGATCCGGGCAGGGCTTTGCCATTACCGCTGCACATTCACAGCGTTAAAGCAAACGAACCCATTTGCTTCTGTTGGCTCAAACGCAACAGAAGAGTTGGACGGCATTCAGTGCCCTTTCACAGATGTTACAACGAACGTGAGTGCACAATGAGTCGTGAAAGACGCAACAGTGTGGCAGCATTCCTTGAACCCATGCTTCTCCGCTACTGTGGCATACCTAAGCATACTATGGGAGAAATCCGGACTTTTACTTGAGGTCAGGGGTCCAATTTCTTGGCCGGCAAGCTCCAGTGTGCTCCTGGAGGAGCTCCCAGCAAGGAACTGAGACCAGCATGCCTCATACGAGTACACTCACAGTTCTTTCGGGACGCCGTCAGGTAGCAAAGAGAAGATGGGCAGCAGGAGTGTTTTTCAGGCAGCTTTCAAACCGCCACTGTCTCGCCTCCCACGGACGAAATTAAGGTTTTGCCAGGGTTGCCCGGTTTCAAACTGGAGCTCATAAGGTTATCCTCAGTAGTCTCTGACTACCTCAAGGAAACACACGGGACCCACAGGGCCCTTCTATGGAGACCCTTTGGGCACGGGCACCTCTGCATAGGATGAGCTGGGTAAGAATTTCAGTCCCTTAGCTAGGCCTCGGTGACCATGGCTCTTGCACATACCTAACAGTGTTAAGTGTGAAAAATGTACTGGTCTTCAGGCTGGATGCAAAGCTCAGCTTTTGCTTCTGTGAGAGTGCTGTCCTGTGTCCCGGACTGAATCGTCAGCACAATGTGTATTAGCAGTGCAGTTCTGTTTCAGTCACCGAGACCGATCCACTTGCAAAGAGAGTCTGCCAGGCGCTGCTTGCGCGAGGCTCTTTGACGACTGGAACACTCTCCATAGGCAACCCAGAAAGGAGTGCGTTGCCCTTGCTATGAATGTGAAGAGTGCTTCCCAGGGGCCTATTTGGCCTAGGGCTCCTCAGAAGCCAGCGGCCGCTCTGGCGGCACACAGCGGTCATCATGCGAAATTGGTGCACGATCGACTGTCCTATGTGTCCCCAGGCGCATAGCAGAGTTAAGGCAATCCATTTCAGAGTATGGCTTCGTGGATACCACTGCACACCCAACTCTGCTGATGTGAAACACTGGACCTTACCTTGAGGCCTTAGGTCACCTTTCATTTGGCCGGAGCTGAATCTGGAGTGCAGTGGGATGAGTTTCTAGAAAGGAATTGCCAGCACATTATTGACATTGAGAGAACGCAGCCTTGGCCCACAGCGACAATCCTGCAGTGAGGAGAAGTGGGGCCGCTAGTGCTGTTCAGGCAGCTTGGAAGACCAAAGCAAGTCCCTTCCAAACCGGGAGAATGCGACCATTCCCATCAGTGTCCCCCTTTCACGCTTGATGACACAGCATGTTTATCTGAAGATTCTGCCTAGCCCTCTAGTACTAGGGAAAGACTGCCTCCTTCTGCTAAGAAAGGTTTTCACGTGGGGAGTGCTGTACGTGCAGAAGAGCATTCCCCCGCCGTGCAAAAGTTAGGCCTTGGTGAATCTGGAGGGTCCCAGAAGTCCAGCCTTGTCACAGGGAAAGCTGTCCGTTGTTTTCAGGCTGGAACTCAACATGTAGCTTCCGACTGCCGCAGGGAGGCATCTCTTGGGAGCCCACAGGTTTCATTTGTGAGGCACGGTGGTGTTTCTCAGAAGAATCCAAAGGCCTCCCTGGGGCACACCAGCATGGAATGTAAGGCTGCTTGGAACGGCGTTCCTGAGGCCGTTGGAATGCTGTACAAACGAGAGCTGTCGAGCGATCCGGGCAGGGCTTTGCCATTACCGCTGCACATTCACAGCGTTAAAGCAAACGAACCCATTTGCTTCTGTTGGCTCAAACGCAACAGAAGAGTTGGACGGCATTCAGTGCCCTTTCACAGATGTTACAACGAACGTGAGTGCACAAGGAGTCGTGAAAGACGCAACAGTGTGGCAGCATTCCTTGAACCCATGCTTCTCCGCTACTGTGGCATACCTAAGCATACTATGGGAGAAATCCGGACTTTTACTTGAGGTCAGGGGTCCAATTTCTTGGCCGGCAAGCTCCAGTGTGCTCCTGGAGGAGCTCCCAGCAAGGAACTGAGACCAGCATGCCTCATACGAGTACACTCACAGTTCTTTCGGGACGCCGTCAGGTAGCAAAGAGAAGATGGGCAGCAGGAGTGTTTTTCAGGCAGCTTTCAAACCGCCACTGTCTCGCCTCCCACGGACGAAATTAAGGTTTTGCCAGGGTTGCCCGGTTTCAAACTGGAGCTCATAAGGTTATCCTCAGTAGTCTCTGACTACCTCAAGGAAACACACGGGACCCACAGGGCCCTTCCATGGAGACCCTTTGGGCACGGGCACCTCTGCATAGGATGAGCTGGGTAAGAATTTCAGTCCCTTAGCTAGGCCTCGGTGACCATGGCTCTTGCACATACCTAACCGTGTTAAGTGTGAAAAATGTACTGGTCTTCAGGCTGGATGAAAAGCTCAGCTTTTGCTTCTGTGAGAGTGCTGTCCTGTGTCCCGGACTGAATCGTCAGCACAATGTGTATTAGCAGTGCAGTTCTGTTTCAGTCACCGAGACCGATCCACTTGCAAAGAGAGTCTGCCAGGCGCTGCTTGCGCGAGGCTCTTTGACGACTGGAACACTCTCCATAGGCAACCCAGAAAGGAGTGCGTTGCCCTTGCTATGAATGTGAAGAGTGCTTCCCGGGGGCCTATTTGGCCTAGGGCTCCTCAGAAGCCAGCGGCCGCTCTGGCGGCACACAGCGGTCATCATGCGAAATTGGTGCACGATCGACTGTCCTATGTGTCCCCAGGCGCATAGCAGAGTTAAGGCAATCCATTTCAGAGTATGGCTTCGTGGATACCACTGCACACCCAACTCTGCTGATGTGAAACACTGGACCTTACCTTGAGGCCTTAGGTCACCTTTCATTTGGCCGGAGCTGAATCTGGAGTGCAGTGGGATGAGTTTCTAGAAAGGAATTGCCAGCACATTATTGACATTGAGAGAACGCAGCCTTGGCCCACAGCGACAATCCTGCAGTGAGGAGAAGTGGGGCCGCTAGTGCTGTTCAGGCAGCTTGGAAGACCAAAGCAAGTCCCTTCCAAACCGGGAGAATGCGACCGTTCCCATCAGTGTCCCCGTTTCACGCTTGATGACACAGCATGTTTATCTGAAGATTCTGCCTAGCCCTCTAGTACTAGGGAAAGACTGCCTCGTTCTGCTAAGAAAGGTTTTCACGTGGGGAGTGCTGTACGTGCAGAAGAGCATTCCCCCGCCGTGCAAAAGTTAGGCCTTGGTGAATCTGGAGGGCCCCAGAAGTCCAGCCTTGTCACAGGGAAAGCTGTCCGTTGTTTTCAGGCTGGAACTCAACATGTAGCTTCCGACTGCCGCAGGGAGGCATCTCTTGGGAGCCCACAGGTTTCATTTGTGAGGCACGGTGGTGTTTCTCAGAAGAATCCAAAGGCCTCCCTGGGGCACACCAGCATGGAATGTAAGGCTGCTTGGAACGGCGTTCCTGAGGCCGTTGGAATGCTGTACAAACGAGAGCTGTCGAGCGATCCGGGCAGGGCTTTGCCATTACCGCTGCACATTCACAGCGTTAAAGCAAACGAACCCATTTGCTTCTGTTGGCTCAAACGCAACAGAAGAGTTGGACGGCATTCAGTGCCCTTTCACAGATGTTACAACGAACGTGAGTGCACAAGGAGTCGTGAAAGACGCAACAGTGTGGCAGCATTCCTTGAACCCATGCTTCTCCGCTACTGTGGCATACCTAAGCATACTATGGGAGAAATCCGGACTTTTACTTGAGGTCAGGGGTCCAATTTCTTGGCCGGCAAGCTCCAGTGTGCTCCTGGAGGAGCTCCCAGCAAGGAACTGAGACCAGCATGCCTCATACGAGTACACTCACAGTTCTTTCGGGACGCCGTCAGGTAGCAAAGAGAAGATGGGCAGCAGGAGTGTTTTTCAGGCAGCTTTCAAACCGCCACTGTCTCGCCTCCCACGGACGAAATTAAGGTTTTGCCAGGGTTGCCCGGTTTCAAACTGGAGCTCATAAGGTTATCCTCAGTAGTCTCTGACTACCTCAAGGAAACACACGGGACCCACAGGGCCCTTCCATGGAGACCCTTTGGGCACGGGCACCTCTGCATAGGATGAGCTGGGTAAGAATTTCAGTCCCTTAGCTAGGCCTCGGTGACCATGGCTCTTGCACATACCTAACCGTGTTAAGTGTGAAAAATGTACTGGTCTTCAGGCTGGATGCAAAGCTCAGCTTTTGCTTCTGTGAGAGTGCTGTCCTGTGTCCCGGACTGAATCGTCAGCACAATGTGTATTAGCAGTGCAGTTCTGTTTCAGTCACCGAGACCGATCCACTTGCAAAGAGAGTCTGCCAGGCGCTGCTTGCGCGAGGCTCTTTGACGACTGGAACACTCTCCATAGGCAACCCAGAAAGGAGTGCGTTGCCCTTGCTATGAATGTGAAGAGTGCTTCCCGGGGGCCTATTTGGCCTAGGGCTCCTCAGAAGCCAGCGGCCGCTCTGGTGGCACACAGCGGTCATCATGCGAAATTGGTGCACGATCGACTGTCCTATGTGTCCCCAGGCGCATAGCAGAGTTAAGGCAATCCATTTCAGAGTATGGCTTCGTGGATACCACTGCACACCCAACTCTGCTGATGTGAAACACTGGACCTTACCTTGAGGCCTTAGGTCACCTTTCATTTGGCCGGAGCTGAATCTGGAGTGCAGTGGGATGAGTTTCTAGAAAGGAATTGCCAGCACATTATTGACATTGAGAGAACGCAGCCTTGGCCCACAGCGACAATCCTGCAGTGAGGAGAAGTGGGGCCGCTAGTGCTGTTCAGGCAGCTTGGAAGACCAAAGCAAGTCCCTTCCAAACCGGGAGAATGCGACCGTTCCCATCAGTGTCCCCCTTTCACGCTTGATGACACAGCATGTTTATCTGAAGATTCTGCCTAGCCCTCTAGTACTAGGGAAAGACTGCCTCCTTCTGCTAAGAAAGGTTTTCACGTGGGGAGTGCTGTACGTGCAGAAGAGCATTCCCCCGCCGTGCAAAAGTTAGGCCTTGGTGAATCTGGAGGGTCCCAGAAGTCCAGCCTTGTCACAGGGAAAGCTGTCCGTTGTTTTCAGGCTGGAACTCAACATGTAGCTTCCGACTGCCGCAGGGAGGCATCTCTTGGGAGCCCACAGGTTTCATTTGTGAGGCACGGTGGTGTTTCTCAGAAGAATCCAAAGGCCTCCCTGGGGCACACCAGCATGGAATGTAAGGCTGCTTGGAACGGCGTTCCTGAGGCCGTTGGAATGCTGTACAAACGAGAGCTGTCGAGCGATCCGGGCAGGGCTTTGCCATTACCGCTGCACATTCACAGCGTTAAAGCAAATGAACCCATTTGCTTCTGTTGGCTCAAACGCAACAGAAGAGTTGGACGGCATTCAGTGCCCTTTCACAGATGTTACAACGAACGTGAGTGCACAATGAGTCGTGAAAGTCGCAACAGTGTGGCAGCATTCCTTGAACCCATGCTTCTCCGCTACTGTGGCATACCTAAGCATACTATGGGAGAAATCCGGACTTTTACTTGAGGTCAGGGGTCCAATTTTTTGGCCGGCAAGCTCCAGTGTGCTCCTGGAGGAGCTCCCAGCAAGGAACTGAGACCAGCATGCCTCATACGAGTACACTCACAGTTCTTTCGGGACGCCGTCAGGTAGCAAAGAGAAGATGGGCAGCAGGAGTGTTTTTCAGGCAGCTTTCAAACCGCCACTGTCTCGCCTCCCACGGACGAGATTAAGGTTTTGCCAGGGTTGCCCGGTTTCAAACTGGAGCTCATAAGGTTATCCTCAGTAGACTCTGACTACCTCAAGGAAACACACGGGACCCACAGGGCCCTTCCATGGAGACCCTTTGGGCACGGGCACCTCTGCATAGGATGAACTGGGTAAGAATTTCAGTCCCTTAGCTAGGCCTCGGTGACCATGGCTCTTGCACATACCTAACCGTGTTAAGTGTGAAAAATGTACTGGTCTTCAGGCTGGATGCAAAGCTCAGCTTTTGCTTCTGTGAGAGTGCTGTCCTGTGTCCCGGACTGAATCGTCAGCACAATGTGTATTAGCAGTGCAGTTCTGTTTCAGTCACCGAGACCGATCCACTTGCAAAGAGAGTCTGCCAGGCGCTGCTTGCGCGAGGCTCTTTGACGACTGGAACACTCTCCATAGGCAACCCAGAAAGGAGTGCGTTGCCCTTGCTATGAATGTGAAGAGTGCTTCCCGGGGCCCTATTTGGCCTAGGGCTCCTCAGAAGCCAGCGGCCGCTCTGGCGGCACACAGCGGTCATCATGCGAAATTGGTGCACGATCGACTGTCCTATGTGTCCCCAGGCGCATAGCAGAGTTAAGGCAATCCATTTCAGAGTATGGCTTCGTGGATACCACTGCACACCCAACTCTGCTGATGTGAAACACTGGACCTTACCTTGAGGCCTTAGGTCACCTTTCATTTGGCCGGAGCTGAATCTGGAGTGCAGTGGGATGAGTTTCTAGAAAGGAATTGCCAGCACATTATTGACATTGAGAGAACGCAGCCTTGGCCCACAGCGACAATCCTGCAGTGAGGAGAAGTGGGGCCGCTAGTGCTGTTCAGGCAGCTTGGAAGACCAAAGCAAGTCCCTTCCAAACCGGGAGAATGCGACCGTTCCCATCAGTGTCCCCCTTTCACGCTTGATGACACAGCATGTTTATCTGAAGATTCTGCCTAGCCCTCTAGTACTAGGGAAAGACTGCCTCGTTCTGCTAAGAAAGGTTTTCACGTGGGGAGTGCTGTACGTGCAGAAGAGCATTCCCCCGCCGTGCAAAAGTTAGGCCTTGGTGAATCTGGAGGGTCCCAGAAGTCCAGCCTTGTCACAGGGAAAGCTGTCCGTTGTTTTCAGGCTGGAACTCAACATGTAGCTTCCGACTGCCGCAGGGAGGCATCTCTTGGGAGCCCACAGGTTTCATTTGTGAGGCACGGTGGTGTTTCTCAGAAGAATCCAAAGGCCTCCCTGGGGCACACCAGCATGGAATGTAAGGCTGCTTGGAACGGCGTTCCTGAGGCCGTTGGAATGCTGTACAAACGAGAGCTGTCGAGCGATCCGGGCAGGGCTTTGCCATTACCGCTGCACATTCACAGCGTTAAAGCAAACGAACCCATTTGCTTCTGTTGGCTCAAACGCAACAGAAGAGTTGGACGGCATTCAGTGCCCTTTCACAGATGTTACAACGAACGTGAGTGCACAAGGAGTCGTGAAAGACGCAACAGTGTGGCAGCATTCCTTGAACCCATGCTTCTCCGCTACTGTGGCATACCTAAGCATACTATGGGAGAAATCCGGACTTTTACTTGAGGTCAGGGGTCCAATTTCTTGGCCGGCAAGCTCCAGTGTGCTCCTGGAGGAGCTCCCAGCAAGGAACTGAGACCAGCATGCCTCATACGAGTACACTCACAGTTCTTTCGGGACGCCGTCAGGTAGCAAAGAGAAGATGGGCAGCAGGAGTGTTTTTCAGGCAGCTTTCAAACCGCCACTGTCTCGCCTCCCACGGACGAAATTAAGGTTTTGCCAGGGTTGCCCGGTTTCAAACTGGAGCTCATAAGGTTATCCTCAGTAGTCTCTGACTACCTCAAGGAAACACACGGGACCCACAGGGCCCTTCCATGGAGACCCTTTGGGCACGGGCACCTCTGCATAGGATGAACTGGGTAAGAATTTCAGTCCCTTAGCTAGGCCTCGGTGACCATGGCTCTTGCACATACCTAACCGTGTTAAGTGTGAAAAATGTACTGGTCTTCAGGCTGGATGCAAAGCTCAGCTTTTGCTTCTGTGAGAGTGCTGTCCTGTGTCCCGGACTGAATCGTCAGCACAATGTGTATTAGCAGTGCAGTTCTGTTTCAGTCACCGAGACCGATCCACTTGCAAAGAGAGTCTGCCAGGCGCTGCTTGCGCGAGGCTCTTTGACGACTGGAACACTCTCCATAGGCAACCCAGAAAGGAGTGCGTTGCCCTTGCTATGAATGTGAAGAGTGCTTCCCGGGGGCCTATTTGGCCTAGGGCTCCTCAGAAGCCAGCGGCCGCTCTGGCGGCACACAGCGGTCATCATGCGAAATTGGTGCACGATCGACTGTCCTATGTGTCCCCAGGCGCATAGCAGAGTTAAGGCAATCCATTTCAGAGTATGGCTTCGTGGATACCACTGCACACCCAACTCTGCTGATGTGAAACACTGGACCTTACCTTGAGGCCTTAGGTCACCTTTCATTTGGCCGGAGCTGAATCTGGAGTGCAGTGGGATGAGTTTCTAGAAAGGAATTGCCAGCACATTATTGACATTGAGAGAACGCAGCCTTGGCCCACAGCGACAATCCTGCAGTGAGGAGAAGTGGGGCCGCTAGTGCTGTTCAGGCAGCTTGGAAGACCAAAGCAAGTCCCTTCCAAACCGGGAGAATGCGACCGTTCCCATCAGTGTCCCCCTTTCACGCTTGATGACACAGCATGTTTATCTGAAGATTCTGCCTAGCCCTCTAGTACTAGGGAAAGACTGCCTCGTTCTGCTAAGAAAGGTTTTCACGTGGGGAGTGCTGTACGTGCAGAAGAGCATTCCCCCGCCGTGCAAAAGTTAGGCCTTGGTGAATCTGGAGGGTCCCAGAAGTCCAGCCTTGTCACAGGGAAAGCTGTCCGTTGTTTTCAGGCTGGAACTCAACATGTAGCTTCCGACTGCCGCAGGGAGGCATCTCTTGGGAGCCCACAGGTTTCATTTGTGAGGCACGGTGGTGTTTCTCAGAAGAATCCAAAGGCCTCCCTGGGGCACACCAGCATGGAATGTAAGGCTGCTTGGAACGGCGTTCCTGAGGCCGTTGGAATGCTGTACAAACGAGAGCTGTCGAGCGATCCGGGCAGGGCTTTGCCATTACCGCTGCACATTCACAGCGTTAAAGCAAACGAACCCATTTGCTTCTGTTGGCTCAAACGCAACAGAAGAGTTGGACGGCATTCAGTGCCCTTTCACAGATGTTACAACGAACGTGAGTGCACAAGGAGTCGTGAAAGACGCAACAGTGTGGCAGCATTCCTTGAACCCATGCTTCTCCGCTACTGTGGCATACCTAAGCATACTATGGGAGAAATCCGGACTTTTACTTGAGGTCAGGGGTCCAATTTCTTGGCCGGCAAGCTCCAGTGTGCTCCTGGAGGAGCTCCCAGCAAGGAACTGAGACCAGCATGCCTCATACGAGTACACTCACAGTTCTTTCGGGACGCCGTCAGGTAGCAAAGAGAAGATGGGCAGCAGGAGTGTTTTTCAGGCAGCTTTCAAACCGCCACTGTCTCGCCTCCCACGGACGAAATTAAGGTTTTGCCAGGGTTGCCCGGTTTCAAACTGGAGCTCATAAGGTTATCCTCAGTAGTCTCTGACTACCTCAAGGAAACACACGGGACCCACAGGGCCCTTCCATGGAGACCCTTTGGGCACGGGCACCTCTGCATAGGATGAGCTGGGTAAGAATTTCAGTCCCTTAGCTAGGCCTCGGTGACCATGGCTCTTGCACATACCTAACCGTGTTAAGTGTGAAAAATGTACTGGTCTTCAGGCTGGATGAAAAGCTCAGCTTTTGCTTCTGTGAGAGTGCTGTCCTGTGTCCCGGACTGAATCGTCAGCACAATGTGTATTAGCAGTGCAGTTCTGTTTCAGTCACCGAGACCGATCCACTTGCAAAGAGAGTCTGCCAGGCGCTGCTTGCGCGAGGCTCTTTGACGACTGGAACACTCTCCATAGGCAACCCAGAAAGGAGTGCGTTGCCCTTGCTATGAATGTGAAGAGTGCTTCCCGGGGGCCTATTTGGCCTAGGGCTCCTCAGAAGCCAGCGGCCGCTCTGGCGGCACACAGCGGTCATCATGCGAAATTGGTGCACGATCGACTGTCCTATGTGTCCCCAGGCGCATAGCAGAGTTAAGGCAATCCATTTCAGAGTATGGCTTCGTGGATACCACTGCACACCCAACTCTGCTGATGTGAAACACTGGACCTTACCTTGAGGCCTTAGGTCACCTTTCATTTGGCCGGAGCTGAATCTGGAGTGCAGTGGGATGAGTTTCTAGAAAGGAATTGCCAGCACATTATTGACATTGAGAGAACGCAGCCTTGGCCCACAGCGACAATCCTGCAGTGAGGAGAAGTTGGGCCGCTAGTGCTGTTCAGGCAGCTTGGAAGACCAAAGCAAGTCCCTTCCAAACCGGGAGAATGCGACCGTTCCCATCAGTGTCCCCCTTTCACGCTTGATGACACAGCATGTTTATCTGAAGATTCTGCCTAGCCCTCTAGTACTAGGGAAAGACTGCCTCGTTCTGCTAAGAAAGGTTTTCACGTGGGGAGTGCTGTACGTGCAGAAGAGCATTCCCCCGCCGTGCAAAAGTTAGGCCTTGGTGAATCTGGAGGGTCCCAGAAGTCCAGCCTTGTCACAGGGAAGGCTGTCCGTTGTTTTCAGGCTGGAACTCAACATGTAGCTTCCGACTGCCGCAGGGAGGCATCTCTTGGGAGCCCACAGGTTTCATTTGTGAGGCACGGTGGTGTTTCTCAGAAGAATCCAAAGGCCTCCCTGGGGCACACCAGCATGGAATGTAAGGCTGCTTGGAACGGCGTTCCTGAGGCCGTTGGAATGCTGTACAAACGAGAGCTGTCGAGCGATCCGGGCAGGGCTTTGCCATTACCGCTGCAGATTCACAGCGTTAAAGCAAACGAACCCATTTGCTTCTGTTGGCTCAAACGCAACAGAAGAGTTGGACGGCATTCAGTGCCCTTTCACAGATGTTACAACGAACGTGAGTGCACAATGAGTCGTGAAAGTCGCAACAGTGTGGCAGCATTCCTTGAACCCATGCTTCTCCGCTACTGTGGCATACCTAAGCATACTATGGGAGAAATCCGGACTTTTACTTGAGGTCAGGGGTCCAATTTTTTGGCCGGCAAGCTCCAGTGTGCTCCTGGAGGAGCTCCCAGCAAGGAACTGAGACCAGCATGCCTCATACGAGTACACTCACAGTTCTTTCGGGACGCCGTCAGGTAGCAAAGAGAAGATGGGCAGCAGGAGTGTTTTTCAGGCAGCTTTCAAACCGCCACTGTCTCGCCTCCCACGAACGAAATTAAGGTTTTGCCAGGGTTGCCCGGTTTCAAACTGGAGCTCATAAGGTTATCCTCAGTAGTCTCTGACTACCTCAAGGAAACACACGGGACCCACAGGGCCCTTCCATGGAGACCCTTTGGGCACGGGCACCTCTGCATAGGATGAGCTGGGTAAGAATTTCAGTCCCTTAGCTAGGCCTCTGTGACCATGGCTCTTGCACATACCTAACCGTGTTAAGTGTGAAAAATGTACTGGTCTTCAGGCTGGATGCAAAGCTCAGCTTTTGCTTCTGTGAGAGTGCTGTCCTGTGTCCCGGACTGAATCGTCAGCACAATGTGTATTAGCAGTGCAGTTCTGTTTCAGTCACCGAGACCGATCCACTTGCAAAGAGAGTCTGCCAGGCGCTGCTTGCGCGAGGCTCTTTGACGACTGGAACACTCTCCATAGGCAACCCAGAAAGGAGTGCGTTGCCCTTGCTATGAATGTGAAGAGTGCTTCCCGGGGCCCTATTTGGCCTAGGGCTCCTCAGAAGCCAGCGGCCGCTCTGGCGGCACACAGCGGTCATCATGCGAAATTGGTGCACGATCGACTGTCCTATGTGTCCCCAGGCGCATAGCAGAGTTAAGGCAATCCATTTCAGAGTATGGCTTCGTGGATACCACTGCACACCCAACTCTGCTGATGTGAAACACTGGACCTTACCTTGAGGCCTTAGGTCACCTTTCATTTGGCCGGAGCTGAATCTGGAGTGCAGTGGGATGAGTTTCTAGAAAGGAATTGCCAGCACATTATTGACATTGAGAGAACGCAGCCTTGGCCCACAGCGACAATCCTGCAGTGAGGAGAAGTGGGGCCGCTAGTGCTGTTCAGGCAGCTTGGAAGACCAAAGCAAGTCCCTTCCAAACCGGGAGAATGCGACCGTTCCCATCAGTGTCCCCCTTTCACGCTTGATGACACAGCATGTTTATCTGAAGATTCTGCCTAGCCCTCTAGTACTAGGGAAAGACTGCCTCGTTCTGCTAAGAAAGGTTTTCACGTGGGGAGTGCTGTACGTGCAGAAGAGCATTCCCCCGCCGTGCAAAAGTTAGGCCTTGGTGAATCTGGAGGGTCCCAGAAGTCCAGCCTTGTCACAGGGAAAGCTGTCCGTTGTTTTCAGGCTGGAACTCAACATGTAGCTTCCGACTGCCGCAGGGAGGCATCTCTTGGGAGCCCACAGGTTTCATTTGTGAGGCACGGTGGTGTTTCTCAGAAGAATCCAAAGGCCTCCCTGGGGCACACCAGCATGGAATGTAAGGCTGCTTGGAACGGCGTTCCTGAGGCCGTTGGAATGCTGTACAAACGAGAGCTGTCGAGCGATCCGGGCAGGGCTTTGCCATTACCGCTGCACATTCACAGCGTTAAAGCAAACGAACCCATTTGCTTCTGTTGGCTCAAACGCAACAGAAGAGTTGGACGGCATTCAGTGCCCTTTCACAGATGTTACAACGAACGTGAGTGCACAAGGAGTCGTGAAAGACGCAACAGTGTGGCAGCATTCCTTGAACCCATGCTTCTCCGCTACTGTGGCATACCTAAGCATACTATGGGAGAAATCCGGACTTTTACTTGAGGTCAGGGGTCCAATTTTTTGGCCGGCAAGCTCCAGTGTGCTCCTGGAGGAGCTCCCAGCAAGGAACTGAGACCAGCATGCCTCATACGAGTACACTCACAGTTCTTTCGGGACGCCGTCAGGTAGCAAAGAGAAGATGGGCAGCAGGAGTGTTTTTCAGGCAGCTTTCAAACCGCCACTGTCTCGCCTCCCACGGACGAAATTAAGGTTTTGCCAGGGTTGCCCGGTTTCAAACTGGAGCTCATAAGGTTATCCTCAGTAGTCTCTGACTACCTCAAGGAAACACACGGGACCCACAGGGCCCTTCCATGGAGACCCTTTGGGCACGGGCACCTCTGCATAGGATGAACTGGGTAAGAATTTCAGTCCCTTAGCTAGGCCTCGGTGACCATGGCTCTTGCACATACCTAACCGTGTTAAGTGTGAAAAATGTACTGGTCTTCAGGCTGGATGAAAAGCTCAGCTTTTGCTTCTGTGAGAGTGCTGTCCTGTGTCCCGGACTGAATCGTCAGCACAATGTGTATTAGCAGTGCAGTTCTGTTTCAGTCACCGAGACCGATCCACTTGCAAAGAGAGTCTGCCAGGTGCTGCTTGCGCGAGGCTCTTTGACGACTGGAACACTCTCCATAGGCAACCCAGAAAGGAGTGCGTTGCCCTTGCTATGAATGTGAAGAGTGCTTCCCGGGGGCCTATTTGGCCTAGGGCTCCTCAGAAGCCAGCGGCCGCTCTGGCGGCACACAGCGGTCATCATGCGAAATTGGTGCACGATCGACTGTCCTATGTGTCCCCAGGCGCATAGCAGAGTTAAGGCAATCCATTTCAGAGTATGGCTTCGTGGATACCACTGCACACCCAACTCTGCTGATGTGAAACACTGGACCTTACCTTGAGGCCTTAGGTCACCTTTCATTTGGCCGGAGCTGAATCTGGAGTGCAGTGGGATGAGTTTCTAGAAAGGAATTGCCAGCACATTATTGACATTGAGAGAACGCAGCCTTGGCCCACAGCGACAATCCTGCAGTGAGGAGAAGTTGGGCCGCTAGTGCTGTTCAGGCAGCTTGGAAGACCAAAGCAAGTCCCTTCCAAACCGGGAGAATGCGACCGTTCCCATCAGTGTCCCCCTTTCACGCTTGATGACACAGCATGTTTATCTGAAGATTCTGCCTAGCCCTCTAGTACTAGGGAAAGACTGCCTCGTTCTGCTAAGAAAGGTTTTCACGTGGGGAGTGCTGTACGTGCAGAAGAGCATTCCCCCGCCGTGCAAAAGTTAGGCCTTGGTGAATCTGGAGGGTCCCAGAAGTCCAGCCTTGTCACAGGGAAGGCTGTCCGTTGTTTTCAGGCTGGAACTCAACATGTAGCTTCCGACTGCCGCAGGGAGGCATCTCTTGGGAGCCCACAGGTTTCATTTGTGAGGCACGGTGGTGTTTCTCAGAAGAATCCAAAGGCCTCCCTGGGGCACACCAGCATGGAATGTAAGGCTGCTTGGAACGGCGTTCCTGAGGCCGTTGGAATGCTGTACAAACGAGAGCTGTCGAGCGATCCGGGCAGGGCTTTGCCATTACCGCTGCAGATTCACAGCGTTAAAGCAAACGAACCCATTTGCTTCTGTTGGCTCAAACGCAACAGAAGAGTTGGACGGCATTCAGTGCCCTTTCACAGATGTTACAACGAACGTGAGTGCACAAGGAGTCGTGAAAGACGCAACAGTGTGGCAGCATTCCTTGAACCCATGCTTCTCCGCTACTGTGGCATACCTAAGCATACTATGGGAGAAATCCGGACTTTTACTTGAGGTCAGGGGTCCAATTTTTTGGCCGGCAAGCTCCAGTGTGCTCCTGGAGGAGCTCCCAGCAAGGAACTGAGACCAGCATGCCTCATACGAGTACACTCACAGTTCTTTCGGGACGCCGTCAGGTAGCAAAGAGAAGATGGGCAGCAGGAGTGTTTTTCAGGCAGCTTTCAAACCGCCACTGTCTCGCCTCCCACGGACGAAATTAAGGTTTTGCCAGGGTTGCCCGGTTTCAAACTGGAGCTCATAAGGTTATCCTCAGTAGTCTCTGACTACCTCAAGGAAACACACGGGACCCACAGGGCCCTTCCATGGAGACCCTTTGGGCACGGGCACCTCTGCATAGGATGAACTGGGTAAGAATTTCAGTCCCTTAGCTAGGCCTCGGTGACCATGGCTCTTGCACATACCTAACCGTGTTAAGTGTGAAAAATGTACTGGTCTTCAGGCTGGATGAAAAGCTCAGCTTTTGCTTCTGTGAGAGTGCTGTCCTGTGTCCCGGACTGAATCGTCAGCACAATGTGTATTAGCAGTGCAGTTCTGTTTCAGTCACCGAGACCGATCCACTTGCAAAGAGAGTCTGCCAGGCGCTGCTTGCGCGAGGCTCTTTGACGACTGGAACACTCTCCATAGGCAACCCAGAAAGGAGTGCGTTGCCCTTGCTATGAATGTGAAGAGTGCTTCCCGGGGGCCTATTTGGCCTAGGGCTCCTCAGAAGCCAGCGGCCGCTCTGGCGGCACACAGCGGTCATCATGCGAAATTGGTGCACGATCGACTGTCCTATGTGTCCCCAGGCGCATAGCAGAGTTAAGGCAATCCATTTCAGAGTATGGCTTCGTGGATACCACTGCACACCCAACTCTGCTGATGTGAAACACTGGACCTTACCTTGAGGCCTTAGGTCACCTTTCATTTGGCCGGAGCTGAATCTGGAGTGCAGTGGGATGAGTTTCTAGAAAGGAATTGCCAGCACATTATTGACATTGAGAGAACGCAGCCTTGGCCCACAGCGACAATCCTGCAGTGAGGAGAAGTGGGGCCGCTAGTGCTGTTCAGGCAGCTTGGAAGACCAAAGCAAGTCCCTTCCAAACCGGGAGAATGCGACCGTTCCCATCAGTGTCCCCCTTTCACGCTTGATGACACAGCATGTTTATCTGAAGATTCTGCCTAGCCCTCTAGTACTAGGGAAAGACTGCCTCGTTCTGCTAAGAAAGGTTTTCACGTGGGGAGTGCTGTACGTGCAGAAGAGCATTCCCCCGCCGTGCAAAAGTTAGGCCTTGGTGAATCTGGAGGGTCCCAGAAGTCCAGCCTTGTCACAGGGAAAGCTGTCCGTTGTTTTCAGGCTGGAACTCAACATGTAGCTTCCGACTGCCGCAGGGAGGCATCTCTTGGGAGCCCACAGGTTTCATTTGTGAGGCACGGTGGTGTTTCTCAGAAGAATCCAAAGGCCTCCCTGGGGCACACCAGCATGGAATGTAAGGCTGCTTGGAACGGCGTTCCTGAGGCCGTTGGAATGCTGTACAAACGAGAGCTGTCGAGCGATCCGGGCAGGGCTTTGCCATTACTGCTGCACATTCACAGCGTTAAAGCAAACGAACCCATTTGCTTCTGTTGGCTCAAACGCAACAGAAGAGTTGGACGGCATTCAGTGCCCTTTCACAGATGTTACAACGAACGTGAGTGCACAAGGAGTCGTGAAAGACGCAACAGTGTGGCAGCATTCCTTGAACCCATGCTTCTCCGCTACTGTGGCATACCTAAGCATACTATGGGAGAAATCCGGACTTTTACTTGAGGTCAGGGGTCCAATTTTTTGGCCGGCAAGCTCCAGTGTGCTCCTGGAGGAGCTCCCAGCAAGGAACTGAGACCAGCATGCCTCATACGAGTACACTCACAGTTCTTTCGGGACGCCGTCAGGTAGCAAAGAGAAGATGGGCAGCAGGAGTGTTTTTCAGGCAGCTTTCAAACCGCCACTGTCTCGCCTCCCACGGACGAAATTAAGGTTTTGCCAGGGTTGCCCGGTTTCAAACTGGAGCTCATAAGGTTCTCCTCAGTAGTCTCTGACTACCTCAAGGAAACACACGGGACCCACAGGGCCCTTCCATGGAGACCCTTTGGGCACGGGCACCTCTGCATAGGATGAGCTGGGTAAGAATTTCAGTCCCTTAGCTAGGCCTCGGTGACCATGGCTCTTGCACATACCTAACCGTGTTAAGTGTGAAAAATGTACTGGTCTTCAGGCTGGATGAAAAGCTCAGCTTTTGCTTCTGTGAGAGTGCTGTCCTGTGTCCCGGACTGAATCGTCAGCACAATGTGTATTAGCAGTGCAGTTCTGTTTCAGTCACCGAGACCGATCCACTTGCAAAGAGAGTCTGCCAGGCGCTGCTTGCGCGAGGCTCTTTGACGACTGGAACACTCTCCATAGGCAACCCAGAAAGGAGTGCGTTGCCCTTGCTATGAATGTGAAGAGTGCTTCCCGGGGCCCTATTTGGCCTAGGGCTCCTCAGAAGCCAGCGGCCGCTCTGGCGGCACACAGCGGTCATCATGCGAAATTGGTGCACGATCGACTCTCTTATGTGTCCCCAGGCGCATAGCAGAGTTAAGGCAATCCATTTCAGAGTATGGCTTCGTGGATACCACTGCACACCCAACTCTGCTGATGTGAAACACTGGACCTTACCTTGAGGCCTTAGGTCACCTTTCATTTGGCCGGAGCTGAATCTGGAGTGCAGTGGGATGAGTTTCTAGAAAGGAATTGCCAGCACATTATTGACATTGAGAGAACGCAGCCTTGGCCCACAGCGACAATCCTGCAGTGAGGAGAAGTGGGGCCGCTAGTGCTGTTCAGGCAGCTTGGAAGACCAAAGCAAGTCCCTTCCAAACCGGGAGAATGCTACCGTTCCCATCAGTGTCCCCCTTTCACGCTTGATGACACAGCATGTTTATCTGAAGATTCTGCCTAGCCCTCTAGTACTAGGGAAAGACTGCCTCGTTCTGCTAAGAAAGGTTTTCACGTGGGGAGTGCTGTACGTGCAGAAGAGCATTTCCCCGCCGTGCAAAAGTTAGGCCTTGGTGAATCTGGAGGGTCCCAGAAGTCCAGCCTTGTCACAGGGAAAGCTGTCCGTTGTTTTCAGGCTGGAACTCAACATGTAGCTTCCGACTGCCGCAGGGAGGCATCTCTTGGGAGCCCACAGGTTTCATTTGTGAGGCACGGTGGTGTTTCTCAGAAGAATCCAAAGGCCTCCCTGGGGCACACCAGCATGGAATGTAAGGCTGCTTGGAACGGCGTTCCTGAGGCCGTTGGAATGCTGTACAAACGAGAGCTGTTGAGCGATCCGGGCAGGGCTTTGCCATTACCGCTGCACATTCACAGCGTTAAAGCAAACGAACCCATTTGCTTCTGTTGGCTCAAACGCAACAGAAGAGTTGGACGGCATTCAGTGCCCTTTCACAGATGTTACAACGAACGTGAGTGCACAAGGAGTCGTGAAAGACGCAACAGTGTGGCAGCATTCCTTGAACCCATGCTTCTCCGCTACTGTGGCATACCTAAGCATACTATGGGAGAAATCCGGACTTTTACTTGAGGTCAGGGGTCCAATTTCTTGGCCGGCAAGCTCCAGTGTGCTCCTGGAGGAGCTCCCAGCAAGGAACTGAGACCAGCATGCCTCATACGAGTACACTCACAGTTCTTTCGGGACGCCGTCAGGTAGCAAAGAGAAGATGGGCAGCAGGAGTGTTTTTCAGGCAGCTTTCAAACCGCCACTGTCTCGCCTCCCACGGACGAAATTAAGGTTTTGCCAGGGTTGCCCGGTTTCAAACTGGAGCTCATAAGGTTATCCTCAGTAGTCTCTGACTACCTCAAGGAAACACACGGGACCCACAGGGCCCTTCCATGGAGACCCTTTGGGCACGGGCACCTCTGCATAGGATGAGCTGGGTAAGAATTTCAGTCCCTTAGCTAGGCCTCTGTGACCATGGCTCTTGCACATACCTAACCGTGTTAAGTGTGAAAACTGTACTGGTCTTCAGGCTGGATGCAAAGCTCAGCTTTTGCTTCTGTGAGAGTGCTGTCCTGTGTCCCGGACTGAATCGTCAGCACAATGTGTATTAGCAGTGCAGTTCTGTTTCAGTCACCGAGACCGATCCACTTGCAAAGAGAGTCTGCCAGGCGCTGCTTGCGCGAGGCTCTTTGACGACTGGAACACTCTCCATAGGCAACCCAGAAAGGAGTGCGTTGCCCTTGCTATGAATGTGAAGAGTGCTGCCCGGGGCCCTATTTGGCCTAGGGCTCCTCAGAAGCCAGCGGCCGCTCTGGCGGCACACAGCGGTCATCATGCGAAATTGGTGCACGATCGACTCTCTTATGTGTCCCCAGGCGCATAGCAGAGTTAAGGCAATCCATTTCAGAGTATGGCTTCGTGGATACCACTGCACACCCAACTCTGCTGATGTGAAACACTGGACCTTACCTTGAGGCCTTAGGTCACCTTTCATTTGGCCGGAGCTGAATCTGGAGTGCAGTGGGATGAGTTTCTAGAAAGGAATTGCCAGCACATTATTGACATTGAGAGAACGCAGCCTTGGCCCACAGCGACAATCCTGCAGTGAGGAGAAGTGGGGCCGCTAGTGCTGTTCAGGCAGCTTGGAAGACCAAAGCAAGTCCCTTCCAAACCGGGAGAATGCTACCGTTCCCATCAGTGTCCCCCTTTCACGCTTGATGACACAGCATGTTTATCTGAAGATTCTGCCTAGCCCTCTAGTACTAGGGAAAGACTGCCTCGTTCTGCTAAGAAAGGTTTTCACGTGGGGAGTGCTGTACGTGCAGAAGAGCATTTCCCCGCCATGCAAAAGTTAGGCCTTGGTGAATCTGGAGGGTCCCAGAAGTCCAGCCTTGTCACAGGGAAAGCTGTCCGTTGTTTTCAGGCTGGAACTCAACATGTAGCTTCCGACTGCCGCAGGGAGGCATCTCTTGGGAGCCCACAGGTTTCATTTGTGAGGCACGGTGGTGTTTCTCAGAAGAATCCAAAGGCCTCCCTGGGGCACACCAGCATGGAATGTAAGGCTGCTTGGAACGGCGTTCCTGAGGCCGTTGGAATGCTGTACAAACGAGAGCTGTTGAGCGATCCGGGCAGGGCTTTGCCATTACCGCTGCACATTCACAGCGTTAAAGCAAACGAACCCATTTGCTTCTGTTGGCTCAAACGCAACAGAAGAGTTGGACGGCATTCAGTGCCCTTTCACAGATGTTACAACGAACGTGAGTGCACAAGGAGTCGTGAAAGACGCAACAGTGTGGCAGCATTCCTTGAACCCATGCTTCTCCGCTACTGTGGCATACCTAAGCATACTATGGGAGAAATCCGGACTTTTACTTGAGGTCAGGGGTCCAATTTCTTGGCCGGCAAGCTCCAGTGTGCTCCTGGAGGAGCTCCCAGCAAGGAACTGAGACCAGCATGCCTCATACGAGTACACTCACAGTTCTTTCGGGACGCCGTCAGGTAGCAAAGAGAAGATGGGCAGCAGGAGTGTTTTTCAGGCAGCTTTCAAACCGCCACTGTCTCGCCTCCCACGGACGAAATTAAGGTTTTGCCAGGGTTGCCCGGTTTCAAACTGGAGCTCATAAGGTTATCCTCAGTAGTCTCTGACTACCTCAAGGAAACACACGGGACCCACAGGGCCCTTCCATGGAGACCCTTTGGGCACGGGCACCTCTGCATAGGATGAGCTGGGTAAGAATTTCAGTCCCTTAGCTAGGCCTCGGTGACCATGGCTCTTGCACATACCTAACCGTGTTAAGTGTGAAAAATGTACTGGTCTTCAGGCTGGATGAAAAGCTCAGCTTTTGCTTCTGTGAGAGTGCTGTCCTGTGTCCCGGACTGAATCGTCAGCACAATGTGTATTAGCAGTGCAGTTCTGTTTCAGTCACCGAGACCGATCCACTTGCAAAGAGAGTCTGCCAGGCGCTGCTTGCGCGAGGCTCTTTGACGACTGGAACACTCTCCATAGGCAACCCAGAAAGGAGTGCGTTGCCCTTGCTATGAATGTGAAGAGTGCTTCCCGGGGGCCTATTTGGCCTAGGGCTCCTCAGAAGCCAGCGGCCGCTCTGGCGGCACACAGCGGTCATCATGCGAAATTGGTGCACGATCGACTGTCCTATGTGTCCCCAGGCGCATAGCAGAGTTAAGGCAATCCATTTCAGAGTATGGCTTCGTGGATACCACTGCACACCCAACTCTGCTGATGTGAAACACTGGACCTTACCTTGAGGCCTTAGGTCACCTTTCATTTGGCCGGAGCTGAATCTGGAGTGCAGTGGGATGAGTTTCTAGAAAGGAATTGCCAGCACATTATTGACATTGAGAGAACGCAGCCTTGGCCCACAGCGACAATCCTGCAGTGAGGAGAAGTGGGGCCGCTAGTGCTGTTCAGGCAGCTTGGAAGACCAAAGCAAGTCCCTTCCAAACCGGGAGAATGCTACCGTTCCCATCAGTGTCCCCCTTTCACGCTTGATGACACAGCATGTTTATCTGAAGATTCTGCCTAGCCCTCTAGTACTAGGGAAAGACTGCCTCGTTCTGCTAAGAAAGGTTTTCACGTGGGGAGTGCTGTACGTGCAGAAGAGCATTCCCCCGCCGTGCAAAAGTTAGGCCTTGGTGAATCTGGAGGGTCCCAGAAGTCCAGCCTTGTCACAGGGAAAGCTGTCCGTTGTTTTCAGGCTGGAACTCAACATGTAGCTTCCGACTGCCGCAGGGAGGCATCTCTTGGGAGCCCACAGGTTTCATTTGTGAGGCACGGTGGTGTTTCTCAGAAGAATCCAAAGGCCTCCCTGGGGCACACCAGCATGGAATGTAAGGCTGCTTGGAACGGCGTTCCTGAGGCCGTTGGAATGCTGTACAAACGAGAGCTGTTGAGCGATCCGGGCAGGGCTTTGCCATTACCGCTGCACATTCACAGCGTTAAAGCAAACGAACCCATTTGCTTCTGTTGGCTCAAACGCAACAGAAGAGTTGGACGGCATTCAGTGCCCTTTCACAGATGTTACAACGAACGTGAGTGCACAAGGAGTCGTGAAAGACGCAACAGTGTGGCAGCATTCCTTGAACCCATGCTTCTCCGCTACTGTGGCATACCTAAGCATACTATGGGAGAAATCCGGACTTTTACTTGAGGTCAGGGGTCCAATTTCTTGGCCGGCAAGCTCCAGTGTGCTCCTGGAGGAGCTCCCAGCAAGGAACTGAGACCAGCATGCCTCATACGAGTACACTCACAGTTCTTTCGGGACGCCGTCAGGTAGCAAAGAGAAGATGGGCAGCAGGAGTGTTTTTCAGGCAGCTTTCAAACCGCCACTGTCTCGCCTCCCACGGACGAAATTAAGGTTTTGCCAGGGTTGCCCGGTTTCAAACTGGAGCTCATAAGGTTATCCTCAGTAGTCTCTGACTACCTCAAGGAAACACACGGGACCCACAGGGCCCTTCCATGGAGACCCTTTGGGCACGGGCACCTCTGCATAGGATGAGCTGGGTAAGAATTTCAGTCCCTTAGCTAGGCCTCGGTGACCATGGCTCTTGCACATACCTAACCGTGTTAAGTGTGAAAAATGTACTGGTCTTCAGGCTGGATGAAAAGCTCAGCTTTTGCTTCTGTGAGAGTGCTGTCCTGTGTCCCGGACTGAATCGTCAGCACAATGTGTATTAGCAGTGCAGTTCTGTTTCAGTCACCGAGACCGATCCACTTGCAAAGAGAGTCTGCCAGGCGCTGCTTGCGCGAGGCTCTTTGACGACTGGAACACTCTCCATAGGCAACCCAGAAAGGAGTGCGTTGCCCTTGCTATGAATGTGAAGAGTGCTTCCCGGGGGCCTATTTGGCCTAGGGCTCCTCAGAAGCCAGCGGCCGCTCTGGCGGCACACAGCGGTCATCATGCGAAATTGGTGCACGATCGACTGTCCTATGTGTCCCCAGGCGCATAGCAGAGTTAAGGCAATCCATTTCAGAGTATGGCTTCGTGGATACCACTGCACACCCAACTCTGCTGATGTGAAACACTGGACCTTACCTTGAGGCCTTAGGTCACCTTTCATTTGTCCGGAGCTGAATCTGGAGTGCAGTGGGATGAGTTTCTAGAAAGGAATTGCCAGCACATTATTGACATTGAGAGAACGCAGCCTTGGCCCACAGCGACAATCCTGCAGTGAGGAGAAGTGGGGCCGCTAGTGCTGTTCAGGCAGCTTGGAAGACCAAAGCAAGTCCCTTCCAAACCGGGAGAATGCTACCGTTCCCATCAGTGTCCCCCTTTCACGCTTGATGACACAGCATGTTTATCTGAAGATTCTGCCTAGCCCTCTAGTACTAGGGAAAGACTGCCTCGTTCTGCTAAGAAAGGTTTTCACGTGGGGAGTGCTGTACGTGCAGAAGAGCATTCCCCCGCCGTGCAAAAGTTAGGCCTTGGTGAATCTGGAGGGTCCCAGAAGTCCAGCCTTGTCACAGGGAAAGCTGTCCGTTGTTTTCAGGCTGGAACTCAACATGTAGCTTCCCACTGCCGCAGGGAGGCATCTCTTGGGAGCCCACAGGTTTCATTTGTGAGGCACGGTGGTGTTTCTCAGAAGAATCCAAAGGCCTCCCTGGGGCACACCAGCATGGAATGTAAGGCTGCTTGGAACGGCGTTCCTGAGGCCGTTGGAATGCTGTACAAACGAGAGCTGTTGAGCGATCCGGGCAGGGCTTTGCCATTACCGCTGCACATTCACAGCGTTAAAGCAAACGAACCCATTTGCTTCTGTTGGCTCAAACGCAACAGAAGAGTTGGACGGCATTCAGTGCCCTTTCACAGATGTTACAACGAACGTGAGTGCACAAGGAGTCGTGAAAGACGCAACAGTGTGGCAGCATTCCTTGAACCCATGCTTCTCCGCTACTGTGGCATACCTAAGCATACTATGGGAGAAATCCGGACTTTTACTTGAGGTCAGGGGTCCAATTTCTTGGCCGGCAAGCTCCAGTGTGCTCCTGGAGGAGCTCCCAGCAAGGAACTGAGACCAGCATGCCTCATACGAGTACACTCACAGTTCTTTCGGGACGCCGTCAGGTAGCAAAGAGAAGATGGGCAGCAGGAGTGTTTTTCAGGCAGCTTTCAAACCGCCACTGTCTCGCCTCCCACGGACGAAATTAAGGTTTTGCCAGGGTTGCCCGGTTTCAAACTGGAGCTCATAAGGTTATCCTCAGTAGTCTCTGACTACCTCAAGGAAACACACGGGACCCACAGGGCCCTTCCATGGAGACCCTTTGGGCACGGGCACCTCTGCATAGGATGAGCTGGGTAAGAATTTCAGTCCCTTAGCTAGGCCTCGGTGACCATGGCTCTTGCACATACCTAACCGTGTTAAGTGTGAAAAATGTACTGGTCTTCAGGCTGGATGAAAAGCTCAGCTTTTGCTTCTGTGAGAGTGCTGTCCTGTGTCCCGGACTGAATCGTCAGCACAATGTGTATTAGCAGTGCAGTTCTGTTTCAGTCACCGAGACCGATCCACTTGCAAAGAGAGTCTGCCAGGCGCTGCTTGCGCGAGGCTCTTTGACGACTGGAACACTCTCCATAGGCAACCCAGAAAGGAGTGCGTTGCCCTTGCTATGAATGTGAAGAGTGCTTCCCGGGGGCCTATTTGGCCTAGGGCTCCTCAGAAGCCAGCGGCCGCTCTGGCGGCACACAGCGGTCATCATGCGAAATTGGTGCACGATCGACTGTCCTATGTGTCCCCAGGCGCATAGCAGAGTTAAGGCAATCCATTTCAGAGTATGGCTTCGTGGATACCACTGCACACCCAACTCTGCTGATGTGAAACACTGGACCTTACCTTGAGGCCTTAGGTCACCTTTCATTTGTCCGGAGCTGAATCTGGAGTGCAGTGGGATGAGTTTCTAGAAAGGAATTGCCAGCACATTATTGACATTGAGAGAACGCAGCCTTGGCCCACAGCGACAATCCTGCAGTGAGGAGAAGTGGGGCCGCTAGTGCTGTTCAGGCAGCTTGGAAGACCAAAGCAAGTCCCTTCCAAACCGGGAGAATGCTACCGTTCCCATCAGTGTCCCCCTTTCACGCTTGATGACACAGCATGTTTATCTGAAGATTCTGCCTAGCCCTCTAGTACTAGGGAAAGACTGCCTCGTTCTGCTAAGAAAGGTTTTCACGTGTGGAGTGCTGTACGTGCAGAAGAGCATTCCCCCGCCGTGCAAAAGTTAGGCCTTGGTGAATCTGGAGGGTCCCAGAAGTCCAGCCTTGTCACAGGGAAAGCTGTCCGTTGTTTTCAGGCTGGAACTCAACATGTAGCTTCCGACTGCCGCAGGGAGGCATCTCTTGGGAGCCCACAGGTTTCATTTGTGAGGCACGGTGGTGTTTCTCAGAAGAATCCAAAGGCCTCCCTGGGGCACACCAGCATGGAATGTAAGGCTGCTTGGAACGGCGTTCCTGAGGCCGTTGGAATGCTGTACAAACGAGAGCTGTTGAGCGATCCGGGCAGGGCTTTGCCATTACCGCTGCACATTCACAGCGTTAAAGCAAACGAACCCATTTGCTTCTGTTGGCTCAAACGCAACAGAAGAGTTGGACGGCATTCAGTGCCCTTTCACAGATGTTACAACGAACGTGAGTGCACAAGGAGTCGTGAAAGACGCAACAGTGTGGCAGCATTCCTTGAACCCATGCTTCTCCGCTACTGTGGCATACCTAAGCATACTATGGGAGAAATCCGGACTTTTACTTGAGGTCAGGGGTCCAATTTCTTGGCCGGCAAGCTCCAGTGTGCTCCTGGAGGAGCTCCCAGCAAGGAACTGAGACCAGCATGCCTCATACGAGTACACTCACAGTTCTTTCGGGACGCCGTCAGGTAGCAAAGAGAAGATGGGCAGCAGGAGTGTTTTTCAGGCAGCTTTCAAACCGCCACTGTCTCGCCTCCCACGGACGAAATTAAGGTTTTGCCAGGGTTGCCCGGTTTCAAACTGGAGCTCATAAGGTTATCCTCAGTAGTCTCTGACTACCTCAAGGAAACACACGGGACCCACAGGGCCCTTCCATGGAGACCCTTTGGGCACGGGCACCTCTGCATAGGATGAGCTGGGTAAGAATTTCAGTCCCTTAGCTAGGCCTCGGTGACCATGGCTCTTGCACATACCTAACCGTGTTAAGTGTGAAAAATGTACTGGTCTTCAGGCTGGATGAAAAGCTCAGCTTTTGCTTCTGTGAGAGTGCTGTCCTGTGTCCCGGACTGAATCGTCAGCACAATGTGTATTAGCAGTGCAGTTCTGTTTCAGTCACCGAGACCGATCCACTTGCAAAGAGAGTCTGCCAGGCGCTGCTTGCGCGAGGCTCTTTGACGACTGGAACACTCTCCATAGGCAACCCAGAAAGGAGTGCGTTGCCCTTGCTATGAATGTGAAGAGTGCTTCCCGGGGGCCTATTTGGCCTAGGGCTCCTCAGAAGCCAGCGGCCGCTCTGGCGGCACACAGCGGTCATCATGCGAAATTGGTGCACGATCGACTGTCCTATGTGTCCCCAGGCGCATAGCAGAGTTAAGGCAATCCATTTCAGAGTATGGCTTCGTGGATACCACTGCACACCCAACTCTGCTGATGTGAAACACTGGACCTTACCTTGAGGCCTTAGGTCACCTTTCATTTGGCCGGAGCTGAATCTGGAGTGCAGTGGGATGAGTTTCTAGAAAGGAATTGCCAGCACATTATTGACATTGAGAGAACGCAGCCTTGGCCCACAGCGACAATCCTGCAGTGAGGAGAAGTGGGGCCGCTAGTGCTGTTCAGGCAGCTTGGAAGACCAAAGCAAGTCCCTTCCAAACCGGGAGAATGCTACCGTTCCCATCAGTGTCCCCCTTTCACGCTTGATGACACAGCATGTTTATCTGAAGATTCTGCCTAGCCCTCTAGTACTAGGGAAAGACTGCCTCGTTCTGCTAAGAAAGGTTTTCACGTGGGGAGTGCTGTACGTGCAGAAGAGCATTCCCCCGCCGTGCAAAAGTTAGGCCTTGGTGAATCTGGAGGGTCCCAGAAGTCCAGCCTTGTCACAGGGAAAGCTGTCCGTTGTTTTCAGGCTGGAACTCAACATGTAGCTTCCGACTGCCGCAGGGAGGCATCTCTTGGGAGCCCACAGGTTTCATTTGTGAGGCACGGTGGTGTTTCTCAGAAGAATCCAAAGGCCTCCCTGGGGCACACCAGCATGGAATGTAAGGCTGCTTGGAACGGCGTTCCTGAGGCCGTTGGAATGCTGTACAAACGAGAGCTGTTGAGCGATCCGGGCAGGGCTTTGCCATTACCGCTGCACATTCACAGCGTTAAAGCAAACGAACCCATTTGCTTCTGTTGGCTCAAACGCAACAGAAGAGTTGGACGGCATTCAGTGCCCTTTCACAGATGTTACAACGAACGTGAGTGCACAAGGAGTCGTGAAAGACGCAACAGTGTGGCAGCATTCCTTGAACCCATGCTTCTCCGCTACTGTGGCATACCTAAGCATACTATGGGAGAAATCCGGACTTTTACTTGAGGTCAGGGGTCCAATTTCTTGGCCGGCAAGCTCCAGTGTGCTCCTGGAGGAGCTCCCAGCAAGGAACTGAGACCAGCATGCCTCATACGAGTACACTCACAGTTCTTTCGGGACGCCGTCAGGTAGCAAAGAGAAGATGGGCAGCAGGAGTGTTTTTCAGGCAGCTTTCAAACCGCCACTGTCTCGCCTCCCACGGACGAAATTAAGGTTTTGCCAGGGTTGCCCGGTTTCAAACTGGAGCTCATAAGGTTATCCTCAGTAGTCTCTGACTACCTCAAGGAAACACACGGGACCCACAGGGCCCTTCCATGGAGACCCTTTGGGCACGGGCACCTCTGCATAGGATGAGCTGGGTAAGAATTTCAGTCCCTTAGCTAGGCCTCGGTGACCATGGCTCTTGCACATACCTAACCGTGTTAAGTGTGAAAAATGTACTGGTCTTCAGGCTGGATGAAAAGCTCAGCTTTTGCTTCTGTGAGAGTGCTGTCCTGTGTCCCGGACTGAATCGTCAGCACAATGTGTATTAGCAGTGCAGTTCTGTTTCAGTCACCGAGACCGATCCACTTGCAAAGAGAGTCTGCCAGGCGCTGCTTGCGCGAGGCTCTTTGACGACTGGAACACTCTCCATAGGCAACCCAGAAAGGAGTGCGTTGCCCTTGCTATGAATGTGAAGAGTGCTTCCCGGGGGCCTATTTGGCCTAGGGCTCCTCAGAAGCCAGCGGCCGCTCTGGCGGCACACAGCGGTCATCATGCGAAATTGGTGCACGATCGACTGTCCTATGTGTCCCCAGGCGCATAGCAGAGTTAAGGCAATCCATTTCAGAGTATGGCTTCGTGGATACCACTGCACACCCAACTCTGCTGATGTGAAACACTGGACCTTACCTTGAGGCCTTAGGTCACCTTTCATTTGGCAGGAGCTGAATCTGGATTGCAGTGGGATGAGTTTCTAGAAAGGAATTGCCAGCACATTATTGACATTGAGAGAACGCAGCCTTGGCCCACAGCGACAATCCTGCAGTGAGGAGAAGTGGGGCCGCTAGTGCTGTTCAGGCAGCTTGGAAGCCCAAAGCAACTCACTTCCAAACCGGGAGAATGCGACCGTTCCCATCAGTGTCCCCCTTTCACGCTTGATGACACAGCATGTTTATCTGAAGATTCTGCCTAGCCCTCTAGTACTAGGTAAAGACTGCCTCGTTCTGCTAAGAAAGGTTTTCACGTGGGGAGTGCTGTACGTGCAGAAGAGCATTCCCCCGCCGTGCAAAAGTTAGGCCTTGGTGAATCTGGAGGGTCCCAGAAGTCCAGCCTTGTCACAGGCAAAGCTGTCCGTTGTTTTCAGGCTGGAACTCAACATGTAGCTTCCGACTGCCGCAGGGAGGCATCTCTTGGAAGCCCACAGGTTTCATTTGTGAGGCACGGTGGTGTTTCTCAGAAGAATCCAAAGGCCTCCCTGGGGCACACCAGCATGGAATGTAAGGCTGCTTGGAACGGCGTTCCTGAGGCCGTTGGAATGCTGTACAAACGAGAGCTGTCGAGCGATCCGGGCAGGGCTTTGCCATTACCGCTGCACATTCACAGCGTTAAAGCAAACGAACCCATTTGCTTCTGTTGGCTCAAACGCAACAGAAGAGTTGGACGGCATTCAGTGCCCTTTCACAGATGTTACAACGAACGTGAGTGCACAATGAGTCGTGAAAGACGCAACAGTGTGGCAGCATTCCTTGAACCCATGCTTCTCCGCTACTGTGGCATACCTAAGCATACTATGGGAGAAATCCGGACTTTTACTTGAGGTCAGGGGTCCAATTTCTTGGCCGGCAAGCTCCAGTGTGCTCCTGGAGGAGCTCCCAGCAAGGAACTGAGACCAGCATGCCTCATACGAGTACACTCACAGTTCTTTCGGGACGCCGTCAGGTAGCAAAGAGAAGATGGGCAGCAGGAGTGTTTTTCAGGCAGCTTTCAAACCGCCACTGTCTCGCCTCCCACGGACGAAATTAAGGTTTTGCCAGGGTTGCCCGGTTTCAAACTGGAGCTCATAAGGTTATCCTCAGTAGTCTCTGACTACCTCAAGGAAACACACGGGACCCACAGGGCCCTTCCATGGAGACCCTTTGGGCACGGGCACCTCTGCATAGGATGAGCTGGGTAAGAATTTCAGTCCCTTAGCTAGGCCTCGGTGACCATGGCTCTTGCACATACCTAACCGTGTTAAGTGTGAAAAATGTACTGGTCTTCAGGCTGGATGAAAAGCTCAGCTTTTGCTTCTGTGAGAGTGCTGTCCTGTGTCCCGGACTGAATCGTCAGCACATTGTGTATTAGCAGTGCAGTTCTGTTTCAGTCCCTGAGGCCGATCCACTTGCAAAGAGAGTCTGCCAGACGCTGCTTGCGCGAGGCTCTTTGACGACTGGAACACTCTCCATAGGCAACCCAGAAAGGAGTGCGTTGCCCTTGCTATGAATGTGAAGAGTGATTCCCAGGGGCCTATTTGGCCTAGGGCTCCTCAGAACCAGCGGCCGCTCTGGCGGCACAAAGCGGTCATCATGCGAAATTGGTGCACGATCGACTGTCCTATGTGTCCCCAGGGGCATAGCAGAGTTAAGGCACTCCATTTCAGAGTATGGCTTCGTGGATACCACTGCACACCCAACTCTGCTGATGTGAAACACTGGACCTTACCTTGAGGCCTTAGGTCACCTTTCATTTGGCCGGAGCTGAATCTGGAGTGCAGTGGGATGAGTTTCTAGAAAGGAATTGCCAGCACATTATTGACATTGAGAGAACGCAGCCTTGGCCCACAGCGACAATCCTGCAGTGAGGAGAAGTGGGGCCGCTAGTGCTGTTCAGGCAGGTTGGAAGCCCAAAGCAACTCACTTCCAAACCGGGAGAATGCGACCGTTCCCATCAGTGTCCCCCTTTCACGCTTGATGACACAGCATGTTTATCTGAAGATCCTGCCTAGCCCTCTAGTACTAGGGAAAGACTGCCTCCTTCTGCTAAGAAAGGTTTTCACGTGGGGAGTGCTATACGTGCAGAAGAGCATTCCCCCGCCGTGCAAAAGTTAGGCCTTGGTGAATCTGGAGGGTCCCAGAAGTCCAGCCTTGTCACAGGGAAAGCTGTCCGTTGTTTTCAGGCTGGAACTCAACATGTAGCTTCCGACTGCCGCAGGGAGGCATCTCTTGGGAGCCCACAGGTTTCATTTGTGAGGCACGGTGGTGTTTCTCAGAAGAATCCAAAGGCCTCCCTGGGGCACAACAGCATGGAATGTAAGGCTGCTTGGAACGGCGTTCCTGAGGCCGTTGGAATGCTGTACAAACGAGAGCTGTCGAGCGATCCGGGCAGGGCTTTGCCATTACCGCTGCACATTCACAGCGTTAAAGCAAACGAACCCATTTGCTTCTGTTGGCTCAAACGCAACAGAAGAGTTGGACGGCATTCTGTGCCCTTTCAAAGATGTTACAACGAACGTGAGTGCACAAGGAGTCGTGAAAGACGCAACAGTGTGGCAGCATTCCTTGAACACATGCTTCTCAGCTACTATGGCATACCTAAGCTTACTATGGAAGAAATCTGAACTTTTACTTGAAACCAGGGGTCCAATTTTTTGGCCGGCAAGCTCCAGTGTGCTCCTGGAGGAGCTCCCAGCAAGGAACTGAGACCAGCATGCCTCATACGAGTACACTCACAGTTCTTTCGGGACGCCGTCGGGTAGCAAAGAGAAGATGGGCAGCAGGAGTGTTTTTCAGGCAGCTTTCAAACCGCCACTGTCTCGCCTCCCATGGACGAAATTAAGGTTTTGCCAGGGTTGCCCGGTTTCAAACTGGAGCTCATAAGGTTATCCTCAGTAGTCTCTGACTACCTCAAGGAAACACACGGGACCCACAGGGCCCTTCCATGGAGACCCTTTGGGCACGGGCACCTCTGCATAGGATGAGCTGGGTAAGTATTTCAGTACCTTAGCTAGGCCTCTGTGACAATGGCTCTTGCACATACCTAACAGTGTTAAGTGTGAAAAATGTACTGGTCTTCAGGCTGGATGAAAAGCTCAGCTTTTGCTTCTGTGAGAGTGCTGTCCTGTGTCCCGGACTGAATCGTCAGCACAATGTGTATTAGCAGTGCAGTTCTGTTTCAGTCACCGAGACCGATCCACTTGCAAAGAGAGTCTGCCAGGCGCTGCTTGCGCGAGGCTCTTTGACGACTGGAACACTCTCCATAGGCAACCCAGAAAGGAGTGCGTTGCCCTTGCTATGAATGTGAAGAGTGCTTCCCGGGGGCCTATTTGGCCTAGGGCTCCTCAGAAGCCAGCGGCCGCTCTGGCGGCACACAGCGGTCATCATGCAAAATTGGTGCACGATCGACTGTCCTATGTGTCCCCAGGCGCATAGCAGAGTTAAGGCAATCCATTTCAGAGTATGGCTTCGTGGATACCACTGCACACCCAACTCTGCTGATGTGAAACACTGGACCTTACCTTGAGGCCTTAGGTCACCTTTCATTTGGCAGGAGCTGAATCTGGAGTGCAGTGGGATGAGTTTCTAGAAAGGAATTGCCAGCACATTATTGACATTGAGAGAACGCAGCCTTGGCCCACAGCGACAATCCTGCAGTAAAGAGAAGTTGGGCCGCTAGTGCTGTTCAGGCAGCTTGGAAGACCAAAGCAAGTCCCTTCCAAACCGGGAGAATGCGACCGTTCCCATCAGTGTCCCCCTTTCACGCTTGATGACACAGCATGTTTATCTGAAGATTCTGCCTAGCCCTCTAGTACTAGGGAAAGACTGCCTCGTTCTGCTAAGAAAGGTTTTCACGTGGGGAGTGCTGTACGTGCAGAAGAGCATTCCCCCGCCGTGCAAAAGTTAGGCCTTGGTGAATCTGGAGGGTCCCAGAAGTCCAGCCTTGTCACAGGGAAAGCTGTCCGTTGTTTTCAGGCTGGAACTCAACATGTAGCTTCCGACTGCCGCAGGGAGGCATCTCTTGGGAGCCCACAGGTTTCATTTGTGAGGCACGGTGGTGTTTCTCAGAAGAATCCAAAGGCCTCCCTGGGGCACACCAGCATGGAATGTAAGGCTGCTTGGAACGGCGTTCCTGAGGCCGTTGGAATGCTGTACAAACGAGAGCTGTCGAGCGATCCGGGCAGGGCTTTGCCATTACCGCTGCACATTCACAGCGTTAAAGCAAACGAACCCATTTGCTTCTGTTGGCTCAAACGCAACAGAAGAGTTGGACGGCATTCAGTGCCCTTTCACAGATGTTACAACGAACGTGAGTGCACAAGGAGTCGTGAAAGACGCAACAGTGTGGCAGCATTCCTTGAACCCATGCTTCTCCGCTACTGTGGCATACCTAAGCATACTATGGGAGAAATCCGGACTTTTACTTGAGGTCAGGGGTCCAATTTCTTGGCCGGCAAGCTCCAGTGTGCTCCTGGAGGAGCTCCCAGCAAGGAACTGAGACCAGCATGCCTCATACGAGTACACTCACAGTTCTTTCGGGACGCCGTCAGGTAGCAAAGAGAAGATGGGCAGCAGGAGTGTTTTTCAGGCAGCTTTCAAACCGCCACTGTCTCGCCTCCCACGGACGAAATTAAGGTTTTGCCAGGGTTGCCCGGTTTCAAACTGGAGCTCATAAGGTTATCCTCAGTAGTCTCTGACTACCTCAAGGAAACACACGGGACCCACAGGGCCCTTCCATGGAGACCCTTTGGGCACGGGCACCTCTGCATAGGATGAACTGGGTAAGAATTTCAGTCCCTTAGCTAGGCCTCGGTGACCATGGCTCTTGCACATACCTAACCGTGTTAAGTGTGAAAAATGTACTGGTCTTCAGGCTGGATGAAAAGCTCAGCTTTTGCTTCTGTGAGAGTGCTGTCCTGTGTCCCGGACTGAATCGTCAGCACAATGTGTATTAGCAGTGCAGTTCTGTTTCAGTCACCGAGACCGATCCACTTGCAAAGAGAGTCTGCCAGGCGCTGCTTGCGCGAGGCTCTTTGACGACTGGAACACTCTCCATAGGCAACCCAGAAAGGAGTGCGTTGCCCTTGCTATGAATGTGAAGAGTGCTTCCCAGGGGCCTATTTGGCCTAGGGCTCCTCAGAAGCCAGCGGCCGCTCTGGCGGCACACAGCGGTCATCATGCGAAATTGGTGCACGATCGACTGTCCTATGTGTCCCCAGGCGCATAGCAGAGTTAAGGCAATCCATTTCAGAGTATGGCTTCGTGGATACCACTGCACACCCAACTCTGCTGATGTGAAACACTGGACCTTACCTTGAGGCCTTAGGTCACCTTTCATTTGGCAGGAGCTGAATCTGGAGTGCAGTGGGATGAGTTTCTAGAAAGGAATTGCCAGCACATTATTGACATTGAGAGAACGCAGCCTTGGCCCACAGCGACAATCCTGCAGTAAAGAGAAGTTGGGCCGCTAGTGCTGTTCAGGCAGCTTGGAAGACCAAAGCAAGTCCCTTCCAAACCGGGAGAATGCGACCGTTCCCATCAGTGTCCCCCTTTCACGCTTGATGACACAGCATGTTTATCTGAAGATTCTGCCTAGCCCTCTAGTACTAGGGAAAGACTGCCTCGTTCTGCTAAGAAAGGTTTTCACGTGGGGAGTGCTGTACGTGCAGAAGAGCATTCCCCCGCCGTGCAAAAGTTAGGCCTTGGTGAATCTGGAGGGTCCCAGAAGTCCAGCCTTGTCACAGGCAAAGCTGTCCGTTGTTTTCAGGCTGGAACTCAACATGTAGCTTCCGACTGCCGCAGGGAGGCATCTCTTGGAAGCCCACAGGTTTCATTTGTGAAGCACGGTGGTGTTTCTCAGAAGAATCCAAAGGCCTCCCTGGGGCACACCAGCATGGAATGTAAGGCTGCTTGGAACGGCGTTCCTGAGGCCGTTGGAATGCTGTACAAACGAGAGCTGTCGAGCGATCCGGGCAGGGCTTTGCCATTACCGCTGCACATTCACAGCGTTAAAGCAAACGAACCCATTTGCTTCTGTTGGCTCAAACGCAACAGAAGAGTTGGACGGCATTCAGTGCCCTTTCACAGATGTTACAACGAACGTGAGTGCACAAGGAGTCGTGAAAGACGCAACAGTGTGGCAGCATTCCTTGAACCCATGCTTCTCCGCTACTGTGGCATACCTAAGCATACTATGGGAGAAATCCGGACTTTTACTTGAGACCAGGGGTCCAATTTCTTGGCCGGCAAGCTCCAGTGTGCTCCTGGAGGAGCTCCCAGCAAGGAACTGAGACCAGCATGCCTCATACGAGTACACTCACAGTTCTTTCGGGACGCCGTCAGGTAGCAAAGAGAAGATGGGCAGCAGGAGTGTTTTTCAGGCAGCTTTCAAACCGCCACTGTCTCGCCTCCCACGGACGAAATTAAGGTTTTGCCAGGGTTGCCCGGTTTCAAACTGGAGCTCATAAGGTTATCCTCAGTAGTCTCTGACTACC
>NW_026871684.1:0-61244 GCF_028564815.1 Eubalaena glacialis | reverse complement strand
GCATTCCTTGGGAGAGGCAGTTCGCTACATGCAGAACTCCGTGCCAAGAACACGTTCTTCAGGGAAGGGACCAGTGTGTAGCTAGAGTGTATAGTAACTTGGTAGAAATCACAAGGAGGTAGGCTGCGTGTTCACTGGAAACGGAGACCTGATGGCACAAGGCTTGCTTTCCCATTTTGAAAGCTCCATTCATGCCGCCTTGAACCTACCTAAATACCAGTGTTTTGGACAAGTTTCTAGTCACTGTAGGCAGGGCTCTGGGCAGGGAACGAGTTGTTTCTAAATCAACAGGGTGCTTTCAGAGCCTGGGTGGGAGCTCCTCCTGAGACGCTCTAGAGCTACAAGGAAACTTGACGTGAGTCCTTTCCTCCAGGTAAAGCCTTGAATATCCCTGCTGAAGCGGAACGTGGAGCAGTTGCCTTGAGGCGTTACTTGCAGTTCTCCTTTCTTTTAACGTTAGTACGCTTTGCAAGACACCTAGGATCTCGCTGGGCACCCGATTCCGTGCAAGAACACCGAGTACCGGCAGGCTCCACTGGGTTGCTAAGAAACCTCCAGGCCCGGATACCTTTCCCAGTCACTCTGTGTATGTTAAGTGTAGGGCAACACACTGCACTCTTCCTTGGGAGAGCTACATTTCCTCAGCACTCCAACAGCTCCATGTAATCTGTTCTCTCACGTCCTACATGTCATGCAAATTGCCTCAATGCCCTAGGCTGAGCAGCACGGAGAAATCAAAACTGCTTCGCATTCCTTCCACAAAGTCATACCTTGAGGCCCCACACTTACAGGAGAAACTCGGCTTGCGTTCCTCCTGTAACCAAAGCACAGTTCTTCCTCTTACACGGCAGGGTTTTAGAAGAGCCTAAGCCCCGATAGCGTTACCAAAGCGTTCCTTGGGAGAGGGAGTTCGCTACATGCAGAACTCCGTGCCAAGAAAACATTCTTCAGGGAAGGGACCACTGTGTAGTTTGAGGGAATATTTACTTGGTAGAAACCACAAGGGGGTAGGCTGCGTGTTCACTGGAAACGGGGACCTGATGGCACAAGGCTTGCTTTCCCATTTTGAAAGCTCCATTCATGCCGCCTTGAACCTACCTAAATACCAGTGTTTTGGACGAGTTTCTAGTCACTGTAGGCAGGGCTCTGGGAAGGGAACGAGTTTTTTCTAAATCAACAGGGTGCTTTCGTAGCCTGGGTGGGAGCTCCACCTGAGCCGCTCTAGAGCTCAAAGGAAACTTGACGTGAGTCGTTTCCTCAAGGTAAAGCCTTGAATAGCCCTGCTGAAGCCGAAGCGTGGAGCAGTTTCCTGGAGACATGAGTTGCAGTTCGGCTTTCTTTTAACCTTAGTACGCTTATGAAGACACCTAGTAACTCTCGTGGGCACCCTATTCCCTGCAAGAACACCGAGGACCGGCATGCTCGACTGGGAAGCTAAGAAACATCCAGGCCCGGAAACCTTTCCCAGTCACTCTCAATATGCTAAGTGTAGGGCAACACACTGCACGCCTCCTTGGGAGAGCTAGATTTCCTCAGCACTCCAACAGCTCCGGGCCATCGGTTGTCTCACGTCTACATGTCATGCATATCTGCCTCAATGCCCTAGGCTGAGCGGCACTGAGAAACCAATACTGTTTCACATTCCTTCTACAAAGTCATACCTTAAGACCCCATACTTACAGGAGAAAGTTGCCTTGCGTTCCTGCTGTAACCAAAGCACAGTTCTTCCTCTTACACTGCAGGGATTTAGAAGAGGCTAAGCCCCTATAGCGAACCTAGAGCATTCCTTGGGAGAGGCAGTTCGCTCCATGCAGAGCTCCGTGCCAAGAACACGTTATTCAGGGAAGGGACCAGTGTGTAGCTAGAGTGTATAGTAACTTGGTAGAAATCACAAGAAGGTAGGCTGCGTGTTCACTGGAAACGGAGACCTGATGGCACAAGGCTTGCTTTCCCATTTTGAAAGCTCCATTCATGCCGCCTTGAACCTACCTAAATACCAGTGTTTTGGACAAGTTTCTAGTCACTGTAGGCAGGGCTCTGGGCAGGGAACGAGTTGTTTCTAGATCAACAGGGTGCTTTCATAGCCTGGGTGGGAGCTCCTCCTGAGACGCTCTAGAGCTACAAGGAAACTTGACGTGAGTCCTTTCCTCCAGGTAAAGCCTTGAATATCCCTGCTGAAGCGGAACGTGGAGCAGTTGCCTTGAGACATTACTTGCAGTTCTCCTTTCTTTTAACGTTAGTACGCTTTGCAAGACACCTAGGATCTCGCTGGGCACCCGATTCCGTGCAAGAACACCGAGTACCGGCAGGCTCCACTGGGTTGCTAAGAAACCTCCAGGCCCGGATACCTTTCCCAGTCACTCTGTGTATGTTAAGTGTAGGGCAACACACTGCACTCTTCCTTGGGAGAGCTACATTTCCTCAGCACTCCAACAGCTCCATGTAATCTGTTCTCTCACGTCCTACATGTCATGCAAATTGCCTCAATGCCCTAGGCTGAGCGGCACGGAGAAATCAAAACTGCTTCGCATTCCTTCCACAAAGTCATACCTTGAGGCCCCACACTTACAGGAGAAACTCGGCTTGCGTTCCTCCTGTAACCAAAGCACAGTTCTTCCTCTTACACGGCAGGGTTTTGGAAGAGCCTAAGCCCCGATAGCGTTACCAAAGCGTTCCTTGGGAGAGGCAGTTCGCTACATGCAGAACTCCGTGCCAAGAAAACATTCTTCAGGGAAGGGACCACTGTGTAGTTTGAGGGAATATTTACTTGGTAGAAACCACAAGGGGGTAGGCTGCGTGTTCACTGGAAACGGGGACCTGATGGCACAAGGCTTGCTTTCCCATTTTCAAAGCTCCATTCATGCCGCCTTGAACCTACCTAAATACCAGTGTTTTGGACGAGTTTCTAGTCACTGTAGGCAGGGCTCTGGGAAGGGAACGAGTTTTTTCTAAATCAACAGGGTGCTTTCGTAGCCTGGGTGGGAGCTCCACCTGAGCCGCTCTAGAGCTCAAAGGAAACTTGACGTGAGTCGTTTCCTCAAGGTAAAGCCTTGAATAGCCCCGCTGAAGCCGAAGCGTGGAGCAGTTTCCTGGAGACATGAGTTGCAGTTCGGCTTTGTTTTAACCTTAGTACACTTATGAAGACACCTAGTAACTCTCGTGGGCACCCTATTCCCTGCAAGAACACCGAGGACCGGCATGCTCGACTGGGAAGCTAAGAAACATCCAGGCCCGGAAACCTTTCCCAGTCACTCTCAATATGCTAAGTGTAGGGCAACACACTGCACGCCTCCTTGGGAGAGCTAGATTTCCTCAGCACTCCAACAGCTCCGGGCCATCGGTTGTCTCACGTCTACATGTCATGCATATCTGCCTCAATGCCCTAGGCTGAGCGGCACTGAGAAACCAATACTGTTTCACATTCCTTCTACAAAGTCATACCTTAAGACCCCATACTTACAGGAGAAAGTTGCCTTGCGTTCCTGCTGTAACCAAAGCACAGTTCTTCCTCTTACACTGCAGGGATTTAGAAGAGGCTAAGCCCCTATAGCGAACCTAGAGCATTCCTTGGGAGAGGCAGTTCGCTACATGCAGAACTCCGTGCCAAGAACACGTTATTCAGGGAAGGGACCAGTGTGTAGCTAGAGTGTATAGTAACTTGGTAGAAATCACAAGGAGGTAGGCTGCGTGTTCACTGGAAACGGAGACCTGATGGCACAAGGCTTGCTTTCCCATTTTGAAAGCTCCATTCATGCCGCCTTGAACCTACCTAAATACCAGTGTTTTGGACAAGTTTCTAGTCACTGTAGGCAGGGCTCTGGGCAGGGAACGAGTTGTTTCTAAATCAACAGGGTGCTTTCATAGCCTGGGTGGGAGCTCCTCCTGAGACGCTCTAGAGCTACAAGGAAACTTGACGTGAGTCCTTTCCTCCAGGTAAAGCCTTGAATAGCCCTGCTGAAGCGGAACGTGGAGCAGTTGCCTTGAGACATTACTTGCAGTTCTCCTTTCTTTTAACGTTAGTACGCTTTGCAAGACACCTAGGATCTCGCTGGGCACCCGATTCCGTGCAAGAACACCGAGTACCGGCAGGCTCCACTGGGTTGCTAAGAAACCTCCAGGCCCGGATACCTTTCCCAGTCACTCTGTGTATGTTAAGTGTAGGGCAACACACTGCACTCTTCCTTGGGAGAGCTACATTTCCTCAGCACTCCAACAGCTCCATGTAATCTGTTCTCTCACGTCCTACATGTCATGCAAATTGCCTCAATGCCCTAGGCTGAGCGGCACGGAGAAATCAAAACTGCTTCGCATTCCTTCCACAAAGTCATACCTTGAGGCCCCACACTTACAGGAGAAACTCGGCTTGCGTTCCTCCTGTAACCAAAGCACAGTTCTTCCTCTTACACGGCAGGGTTTTAGAAGAGCCTAAGCCCCGATAGCGTTACCAAAGCGTTCCTTGGGAGAGGCAGTTCGCTACATGCAGAACTCCGTGCCAAGAAAACATTCTTCAGGGAAGGGACCACTGTGTAGTTTGAGGGAATATTTACTTGGTAGAAACCACAAGGGGGTAGGCTGCGTGTTCACTGGAAACGGGGACCTGATGGCACAAGGCTTGCTTTCCCATTTTGAAAGCTCCATTCATGCCGCCTTGAACCTACCTAAATACCAGTGTTTTGGACGAGTTTCTAGTCACTGTAGGCAGGGCTCTGGGAAGGGAACGAGTTTTTTCTAAATCAACAGGGTGCTTTCGTAGCCTGGGTGGGAGCTCCACCTGAGCCGCTCTAGAGCTCAAAGGAAACTTGACGTGAGTCGTTTCCTCAAGGTAAAGCCTTGAATAGCCCCGCTGAAGCCGAAGCGTGGAGCAGTTTCCTGGAGACATGAGTTGCAGTTCTGCTTTCTTTTAACCTTAGTACGCTTATGAAGACACCTAGTAACTCTCGTGGGCACCCTATTCCCTGCAAGAACACCGAGGACCGGCATGCTCGACTGGGAAGCTAAGAAACATCCAGGCCCGGAAACCTTTCCCAGTCACTCTCAATATGCTAAGTGTAGGGCAACACACTGCACGCCTCCTTGGGAGAGCTAGATTTCCTCAGCACTCCAACAGCTCCGGGCAATCGGTTGTCTCACGTCTACATGTCATGCATATCTGCCTCAATGCCCTAGGCTGAGCGGCACTGAGAAACCAATACTGTTTCACATTCCTTCTACAAAGTCATACCTTAAGACCCCATACTTACAGGAGAAAGTTGCCTTGCGTTCCTGCTGTAACCAAAGCACAGTTCTTCCTCTTACACTGCAGGGATTTAGAAGAGGCTAAGCCCCTATAGCGAACCTAGAGCATTCCTTGGGAGAGGCAGTTCGCTACATGCAGAACTCCGTGCCAAGAACACGTTATTCAGGGAAGGGACCAGTGTGTAGCTAGAGTGTATAGTAACTTGGTAGAAATCACAAGGAGGTAGGCTGCGTGTTCACTGGAAACGGAGACCTGATGGCACAAGGCTTGCTTTCCCATTTTGAAAGCTCCATTCATGCCGCCTTGAACCTACCTAAATACCAGTGTTTTGGACAAGTTTCTAGTCACTGTAGGCAGGGCTCTGGGCAGGGAACGAGTTGTTTCTAAATCAACAGGGTGCTTTCAGAGCCTGTGTGGGAGCTCCTCCTGAGACGCTCTAGAGCTACAAGGAAACTTGACGTGAGTCCTTTCCTCCAGGTAAAGCCTTGAATATCCCTGCTGAAGCGGAACGTGGAGCAGTTGCCTTGAGGCGTTACTTGCAGTTCTCCTTTCTTTTAACGTTAGTACGCTTTGCAAGACACCTAGGATCTCGCTGGGCACCCGATTCCGTGCAAGAACACCGAGTACCGGCAGGCTCCACTGGGTTGCTAAGAAACCTCCAGGCCCGGATACCTTTCCCAGTCACTCTGTGTATGTTAAGTGTAGGGCAACACACTGCACTCTTCCTTGGGAGTGCTACATTTCCTCAGCACTCCAGCAGCTCCATGTAATCTGTTCTCTCACGTCCTACATGTCATGCAAATTGCCTCAATGCCCTAGGCTGAGCGGCACGGAGAAATCAAAACTGCTTCGCATTCCTTCTACAAAGTCATACCTTGAGGCCCCACACTTACAGGAGAAACTCGGCTTGCGTTCCTGCTGTAACCAAAGCACAGTTCTTCCTCTTACACGGCAGGGTTTTAGAAGAGCCTAAGCCCCGATAGCGTTACCAAAGCGTTCCTTGGGAGAGGCAGTTCGCTACATGCAGAACTCCGTGCCAAGAAAACATTCTTCAGGGAAGGGACCACTGTGTAGTTTGAGGGAATATTTACTTGGTAGAAATCACAAGGGGGTAGGCTGCGTGTTCACTGGAAACGGGGACCTGATGGCACAAGGCTTGCTTTCCCATTTTGAAAGCTCCATTCATGCCGCCTTGAACCTACCTAAATACCAGTGTTTTGGACGAGTTTCTTGTGACTGTAGGCAGGGCTCTGGGCAGGGAACGAGTTGTTTCTAAATCAACAGGGTGCTTTCATAGCCTGGGTGGGAGCTCCTCCTGAGACGCTCTAGAGCTACAAGGAAACTTGACGTGAGTCCTTTCCTCCAGGTAAAGCCTTGAATATCCCTGCTGAAGCGGAACGTGGAGCAGTTGCCTTGAGACATTACTTGCAGTTCTCCTTTCTTTTAACGTTAGTACGCTTTGCAAGACACCTAGGATCTCGCTGGGCACCCTATTCCGTGCAAGAACACCGAGTACCGGCAGGCTCCACTGGGTTGCTAAGAAACCTCCAGGCCCGGATACCTTTCCCAGTCACTCTGTGTATGTTAAGTGTAGGGCAACACACTGCACTCTTCCTTGGGAGAGCTACATTTCCTCAGCACTCCAACAGCTCCATGTAATCTGTTCTCTCACGTCCTACATGTCATGCAAATTGCCTCAATGCCCTAGGCTGAGCGGCACGGAGAAATCAAAACTGCTTCGCATTCCTTCCACAAAGTCATACCTTGAGGCCCCACACTTACAGGAGAAACTCGGCTTGCGTTCCTCCTGTAACCAAAGCACAGTTCTTCCTCTTACACGGCAGGGTTTTAGAAGAGCCTAAGCCCCGATAGCGTTACCAAAGCGTTCCTTGGGAGAGGCAGTTCGCTACATGCAGAACTCCGTGCCAAGAAAACATTCTTCAGGGAAGGGACCACTGTGTAGTTTGAGGGAATATTTACTTGGTAGAAACCACAAGGGGGTAGGCTGCGTGTTCACTGGAAACGGGGACCTGATGGCACAAGGCTTGCTTTCCCATTTTGAAAGCTCCATTCATGCCGCCTTGAACCTACCTAAATACCAGTGTTTTGGACGAGTTTCTAGTCACTGTAGGCAGGGCTCTGGGAAGGGAACGAGTTTTTTCTAAATCAACAGGGTGCTTTCGTAGCCTGGGTGGGAGCTCCACCTGAGCCGCTCTAGAGCTCAAAGGAAACTTGACGTGAGTCGTTTCCTCAAGGTAAAGCCTTGAATAGCCCCGCTGAAGCCGAAGCGTGGAGCAGTTTCCTGGAGACATGAGTTGCAGTTCGGCTTTCTTTTAACCTTAGTACGCTTATGAAGACACCTAGTAACTCTCGTGGGCACCCTATTCCCTGCAAGAACACCGAGGACCGGCATGCTCGACTGGGAAGCTAAGAAACATCCAGGCCCGGAAACCTTTCCCAGTCACTCTCAATATGCTAAGTGTAGGGCAACACACTGCACGCCTCCTTGGGAGAGCTAGATTTCCTCAGCACTCCAACAGCTCCGGGCCATCGGTTGTCTCACGTCTACATGTCATGCATATCTGCCTCAATGCCCTAGGCTGAGCGGCACTGAGAAACCAATACTGTTTCACATTCCTTCTACAAAGTCATACCTTAAGACCCCATACTTACAGGAGAAAGTTGCCTTGCGTTCCTGCTGTAACCAAAGCACAGTTCTTCCTCTTACACTGCAGGGATTTAGAAGAGGCTAAGCCCCTATAGCGAACCTAGAGCATTCCTTGGGAGAGGCAGTTCGCTACATGCAGAACTCCGTGCCAAGAACACGTTATTCAGGGAAGGGACCAGTGTGTAGCTAGAGTGTATAGTAACTTGGTAGAAATCACAAGGAGGTAGGCTGCGTGTTCACTGGAAACGGAGACCTGATGGCACAAGGCTTGCTTTCCCATTTTGAAAGCTCCATTCATGCCGCCTTGAACCTACCTAAATACCAGTGTTTTGGACAAGTTTCTAGTCACTGTAGGCAGGGCTCTGGGCAGGGAACGAGTTGTTTCTAAATCAACAGGGTGCTTTCAGAGCCTGTGTGGGAGCTCCTCCTGAGACGCTCTAGAGCTACAAGGAAACTTGACGTGAGTCCTTTCCTCCAGGTAAAGCCTTGAATATCCCTGCTGAAGCGGAACGTGGAGCAGTTGCCTTGAGGCGTTACTTGCAGTTCTCCTTTCTTTTAACGTTAGTACGCTTTGCAAGACACCTAGGATCTCGCTGGGCACCCGATTCCGTGCAAGAACACCGAGTACCGGCAGGCTCCACTGGGTTGCTAAGAAACCTCCAGGCCCGGATACCTTTCCCAGTCACTCTGTGTATGTTAAGTGTAGGGCAACACACTGCACTCTTCCTTGGGAGTGCTACATTTCCTCAGCACTCCAGCAGCTCCATGTAATCTGTTCTCTCACGTCCTACATGTCATGCAAATTGCCTCAATGCCCTAGGCTGAGCGGCACTGAGAAATCAAAACTGCTTCGCATTCCTTCTACAAAGTCATACCTTGAGGCCCCACACTTACAGGAGAAACTCGGCTTGCGTTCCTGCTGTAACCAAAGCACAGTTCTTCCTCTTACACGGCAGGGTTTTAGAAGAGCCTAAGCCCCGATAGCGTTACCAAAGCGTTCCTTGGGAGAGGCAGTTCGCTACATGCAGAACTCCGTGCCAAGAAAACATTCTTCAGGGAAGGGACCACTGTGTAGTTTGAGGGAATATTTACTTGGTAGAAATCACAAGGGGGTAGGCTGCGTGTTCACTGGAAACGGGGACCTGATGGCACAAGGCTTGCTTTCCCATTTTGAAAGCTCCATTCATGCCGCCTTGAACCTACCTAAATACCAGTGTTTTGGACGAGTTTCTTGTGACTGTAGGCAGGGCTCTGGGCAGGGAACGAGTTGTTTCTAAATCAACAGGGTGCTTTCATAGCCTGGGTGGGAGCTCCTCCTGAGACGCTCTAGAGCTACAAGGAAACTTGACGTGAGTCCTTTCCTCCAGGTAAAGCCTTGAATATCCCTGCTGAAGCGGAACGTGGAGCAGTTGCCTTGAGACATTACTTGCAGTTCTCCTTTCTTTTAACGTTAGTACGCTTTGCAAGACACCTAGGATCTCGCTGGGCACCCTATTCCGTGCAAGAACACCGAGTACCGGCAGGCTCCACTGGGTTGCTAAGAAACCTCCAGGCCCGGATACCTTTCCCAGTCACTCTGTGTATGTTAAGTGTAGGGCAACACACTGCACTCTTCCTTGGGAGAGCTACATTTCCTCAGCACTCCAACAGCTCCATGTAATCTGTTCTCTCACGTCCTACATGTCATGCAAATTGCCTCAATGCCCTAGGCTGAGCGGCACGGAGAAATCAAAACTGCTTCGCATTCCTTCCACAAAGTCATACCTTGAGGCCCCACACTTACAGGAGAAACTCGGCTTGCGTTCCTGCTGTAACCAAAGCACAGTTCTTCCTCTTACACGGCAGGGTTTTAGAAGAGCCTAAGCCCCGATAGCGTTACCAAAGCGTTCCTTGGGAGAGGCAGTTCGCTACATGCAGAACTCCGTGCCAAGAAAACATTCTTCAGGGAAGGGACCACTGTGTAGTTTGAGGGAATATTTACTTGGTAGAAACCACAAGGGGGTAGGCTGCGTGTTCACTGGAAACGGGGACCTGATGGCACAAGGCTTGCTTTCCCATTTTGAAAGCTCCATTCATGCCGCCTTGAACCTACCTAAATACCAGTGTTTTGGACGAGTTTCTAGTCACTGTAGGCAGGGCTCTGGGAAGGGAACGAGTTTTTTCTAAATCAACAGGGTGCTTTCGTAGCCTGGGTGGGAGCTCCACCTGAGCCGCTCTAGAGCTCAAAGGAAACTTGACGTGAGTCGTTTCCTCAAGGTAAAGCCTTGAATAGCCCCGCTGAAGCCGAAGCGTGGAGCAGTTTCCTGGAGACATGAGTTGCAGTTCGGCTTTCTTTTAACCTTAGTACGCTTATGAAGACACCTAGTAACTCTCGTGGGCACCCTATTCCCTGCAAGAACACCGAGGACCGGCATGCTCGACTGGGAAGCTAAGAAACATCCAGGCCCGGAAACCTTTCCCAGTCACTCTCAATATGCTAAGTGTAGGGCAACACACTGCACGCCTCCTTGGGAGAGCTAGATTTCCTCAGCACTCCAACAGCTCCGGGCCATCGGTTGTCTCACGTCTACATGTCATGCATATCTGCCTCAATGCCCTAGGCTGAGCGGCACTGAGAAACCAATACTGTTTCACATTCCTTCTACAAAGTCATACCTTAAGACCCCATACTTACAGGAGAAAGTTGCCTTGCGTTCCTGCTGTAACCAAAGCACAGTTCTTCCTCTTACACTGCAGGGATTTAGAAGAGGCTAAGCCCCTATAGCGAACCTAGAGCATTCCTTGGGAGAGGCAGTTCGCTACATGCAGAACTCCGTGCCAAGAACACGTTATTCAGGGAAGGGACCAGTGTGTAGCTAGAGTGTATAGTAACTTGGTAGAAATCACAAGGAGGTAGGCTGCGTGTTCACTGGAAACGGAGACCTGATGGCACAAGGCTTGCTTTCCCATTTTGAAAGCTCCATTCATGCCGCCTTGAACCTACCTAAATACCAGTGTTTTGGACAAGTTTCTAGTCACTGTAGGCAGGGCTCTGGGCAGGGAACGAGTTGTTTCTAAATCAACAGGGTGCTTTCAGAGCCTGGGTGGGAGCTCCTCCTGAGACGCTCTAGAGCTACAAGGAAACTTGACGTGAGTCCTTTCCTCCAGGTAAAGCCTTGAATATCCCTGCTGAAGCGGAACGTGGAGCAGTTGCCTTGAGGCGTTACTTGCAGTTCTCCTTTCTTTTAACGTTAGTACGCTTTGCAAGACACCTAGGATCTCGCTGGGCACCCGATTCCGTGCAAGAACACCGAGTACCGGCAGGCTCCACTGGGTTGCTAAGAAACCTCCAGGCCCGGATACCTTTCCCAGTCACTCTGTGTATGTTAAGTGTAGGGCAACACACTGCACTCTTCCTTGGGAGTGCTACATTTCCTCAGCATTCCAGCAGCTCCATGTAATCTGTTCTCTCACGTCCTACATGTCATGCAAATTGCCTCAATGCCCTAGGCTGAGCGGCACGGAGAAATCAAAACTGCTTCGCATTCCTTCTACAAAGTCATACCTTGAGGCCCCACACTTACAGGAGAAACTCGGCTTGCGTTCCTGCTGTAACCAAAGCACAGTTCTTCCTCTTACACGGCAGGGTTTTAGAAGAGCCTAAGCCCCGATAGCGTTACCAAAGCGTTCCTTGGGAGAGGCAGTTCGCTACATGCAGAACTCCGTGCCAAGAAAACATTCTTCAGGGAAGGGACCACTGTGTAGTTTGAGGGAATATTTACTTGGTAGAAATCACAAGGGGGTAGGCTGCGTGTTCACTGGAAACGGGGACCTGATGGCACAAGGCTTGCTTTCCCATTTTGAAAGCTCCATTCATGCCGCCTTGAACCTACCTAAATACCAGTGTTTTGGACGAGTTTCTAGTCACTGTAGGCAGGGCTCTGGGAAGGGAACGAGTTTTTTCTAAATCAACAGGGTGCTTTCGTAGCCTGGGTGGGAGCTCCACCTGAGCCGCTCTAGAGCTCAAAGGAAACTTGACGTGAGTCGTTTCCTCAAGGTAAAGCCTTGAATAGCCCCGCTGAAGCCGAAGCGTGGAGCAGTTTCCTGGAGACATGAGTTGCAGTTCGGCTTTCTTTTAACCTTAGTACGCTTATGAAGACACCTAGTAACTCTCGTGGGCACCCTATTCCCTGCAAGAACACCGAGGACCGGCATGCTCGACTGGGAAGCTAAGAAACATCCAGGCCCGGAAACCTTTCCCAGTCACTCTCAATATGCTAAGTGTAGGGCAACACACTGCACGCCTCCTTGGGAGAGCTAGATTTCCTCAGCACTCCAACAGCTCCGGGCCATCGGTTGTCTCACGTCTACATGTCATGCATATCTGCCTCAATGCCCTAGGCTGAGCGGCACTGAGAAACCAATACTGTTTCACATTCCTTCTACAAAGTCATACCTTAAGACCCCATACTTACAGGAGAAAGTTGCCTTGCGTTCCTGCTGTAACCAAAGCACAGTTCTTCCTCTTACACTGCAGGGATTTAGAAGAGGCTAAGCCCCTATAGCGAACCTAGAGCATTCCTTGGGAGAGGCAGTTCGCTACATGCAGAACTCCGTGCCAAGAACACGTTATTCAGGGAAGGGACCAGTGTGTAGCTAGAGTGTATAGTAACTTGGTAGAAATCACAAGGAGGTAGGCTGCGTGTTCACTGGAAACGGAGACCTGATGGCACAAGGCTTGCTTTCCCATTTTGAAAGCTCCATTCATGCCGCCTTGAACCTACCTAAATACCAGTGTTTTGGACAAGTTTCTAGTCACTGTAGGCAGGGCTCTGGGCAGGGAACGAGTTGTTTCTAAATCAACAGGGTGCTTTCAGAGCCTGTGTGGGAGCTCCTCCTGAGACGCTCTAGAGCTACAAGGAAACTTGACGTGAGTCCTTTCCTCCAGGTAAAGCCTTGAATATCCCTGCTGAAGCGGAACGTGGAGCAGTTGCCTTGAGGCGTTACTTGCAGTTCTCCTTTCTTTTAACGTTAGTACGCTTTGCAAGACACCTAGGATCTCGCTGGGCACCCGATTCCGTGCAAGAACACCGAGTACCGGCAGGCTCCACTGGGTTGCTAAGAAACCTCCAGGCCCGGATACCTTTCCCAGTCACTCTGTGTATGTTAAGTGTAGGGCAACACACTGCACTCTTCCTTGGGAGTGCTACATTTCCTCAGCACTCCAGCAGCTCCATGTAATCTGTTCTCTCACGTCCTACATGTCATGCAAATTGCCTCAATGCCCTAGGCTGAGCGGCACTGAGAAATCAAAACTGCTTCGCATTCCTTCTACAAAGTCATACCTTGAGGCCCCACACTTACAGGAGAAACTCGGCTTGCGTTCCTGCTGTAACCAAAGCACAGTTCTTCCTCTTACACGGCAGGGTTTTAGAAGAGCCTAAGCCCCGATAGCGTTACCAAAGCGTTCCTTGGGAGAGGCAGTTCGCTACATGCAGAACTCCGTGCCAAGAAAACATTCTTCAGGGAAGGGACCACTGTGTAGTTTGAGGGAATATTTACTTGGTAGAAATCACAAGGGGGTAGGCTGCGTGTTCACTGGAAACGGGGACCTGATGGCACAAGGCTTGCTTTCCCATTTTGAAAGCTCCATTCATGCCGCCTTGAACCTACCTAAATACCAGTGTTTTGGACGAGTTTCTTGTGACTGTAGGCAGGGCTCTGGGCAGGGAACGAGTTGTTTCTAAATCAACAGGGTGCTTTCATAGCCTGGGTGGGAGCTCCTCCTGAGACGCTCTAGAGCTACAAGGAAACTTGACGTGAGTCCTTTCCTCCAGGTAAAGCCTTGAATATCCCTGCTGAAGCGGAACGTGGAGCAGTTGCCTTGAGACATTACTTGCAGTTCTCCTTTCTTTTAACGTTAGTACGCTTTGCAAGACACCTAGGATCTCGCTGGGCACCCTATTCCGTGCAAGAACACCGAGTACCGGCAGGCTCCACTGGGTTGCTAAGAAACCTCCAGGCCCGGATACCTTTCCCAGTCACTCTGTGTATGTTAAGTGTAGGGCAACACACTGCACTCTTCCTTGGGAGAGCTACATTTCCTCAGCACTCCAACAGCTCCATGTAATCTGTTCTCTCACGTCCTACATGTCATGCAAATTGCCTCAATGCCCTAGGCTGAGCGGCACGGAGAAATCAAAACTGCTTCGCATTCCTTCCACAAAGTCATACCTTGAGGCCCCACACTTACAGGAGAAACTCGGCTTGCGTTCCTGCTGTAACCAAAGCACAGTTCTTCCTCTTACACGGCAGGGTTTTAGAAGAGCCTAAGCCCCGATAGCGTTACCAAAGCGTTCCTTGGGAGAGGCAGTTCGCTACATGCAGAACTCCGTGCCAAGAAAACATTCTTCAGGGAAGGGACCACTGTGTAGTTTGAGGGAATATTTACTTGGTAGAAACCACAAGGGGGTAGGCTGCGTGTTCACTGGAAACGGGGACCTGATGGCACAAGGCTTGCTTTCCCATTTTGAAAGCTCCATTCATGCCGCCTTGAACCTACCTAAATACCAGTGTTTTGGACGAGTTTCTAGTCACTGTAGGCAGGGCTCTGGGAAGGGAACGAGTTTTTTCTAAATCAACAGGGTGCTTTCGTAGCCTGGGTGGGAGCTCCACCTGAGCCGCTCTAGAGCTCAAAGGAAACTTGACGTGAGTCGTTTCCTCAAGGTAAAGCCTTGAATAGCCCCGCTGAAGCCGAAGCGTGGAGCAGTTTCCTGGAGACATGAGTTGCAGTTCGGCTTTCTTTTAACCTTAGTACGCTTATGAAGACACCTAGTAACTCTCGTGGGCACCCTATTCCCTGCAAGAACACCGAGGACCGGCATGCTCGACTGGGAAGCTAAGAAACATCCAGGCCCGGAAACCTTTCCCAGTCACTCTCAATATGCTAAGTGTAGGGCAACACACTGCACGCCTCCTTGGGAGAGCTAGATTTCCTCAGCACTCCAACAGCTCCGGGCCATCGGTTGTCTCACGTCTACATGTCATGCATATCTGCCTCAATGCCCTAGGCTGAGCGGCACTGAGAAACCAATACTGTTTCACATTCCTTCTACAAAGTCATACCTTAAGACCCCATACTTACAGGAGAAAGTTGCCTTGCGTTCCTGCTGTAACCAAAGCACAGTTCTTCCTCTTACACTGCAGGGATTTAGAAGAGGCTAAGCCCCTATAGCGAACCTAGAGCATTCCTTGGGAGAGGCAGTTCGCTACATGCAGAACTCCGTGCCAAGAACACGTTATTCAGGGAAGGGACCAGTGTGTAGCTAGAGTGTATAGTAACTTGGTAGAAATCACAAGGAGGTAGGCTGCGTGTTCACTGGAAACGGAGACCTGATGGCACAAGGCTTGCTTTCCCATTTTGAAAGCTCCATTCATGCCGCCTTGAACCTACCTAAATACCAGTGTTTTGGACAAGTTTCTAGTCACTGTAGGCAGGGCTCTGGGCAGGGAACGAGTTGTTTCTAAATCAACAGGGTGCTTTCAGAGCCTGGGTGGGAGCTCCTCCTGAGACGCTCTAGAGCTACAAGGAAACTTGACGTGAGTCCTTTCCTCCAGGTAAAGCCTTGAATATCCCTGCTGAAGCGGAACGTGGAGCAGTTGCCTTGAGGCGTTACTTGCAGTTCTCCTTTCTTTTAACGTTAGTACGCTTTGCAAGACACCTAGGATCTCGCTGGGCACCCGATTCCGTGCAAGAACACCGAGTACCGGCAGGCTCCACTGGGTTGCTAAGAAACCTCCAGGCCCGGATACCTTTCCCAGTCACTCTGTGTATGTTAAGTGTAGGGCAACACACTGCACTCTTCCTTGGGAGTGCTACATTTCCTCAGCATTCCAGCAGCTCCATGTAATCTGTTCTCTCACGTCCTACATGTCATGCAAATTGCCTCAATGCCCTAGGCTGAGCGGCACGGAGAAATCAAAACTGCTTCGCATTCCTTCTACAAAGTCATACCTTGAGGCCCCACACTTACAGGAGAAACTCGGCTTGCGTTCCTGCTGTAACCAAAGCACAGTTCTTCCTCTTACACGGCAGGGTTTTAGAAGAGCCTAAGCCCCGATAGCGTTACCAAAGCGTTCCTTGGGAGAGGCAGTTCGCTACATGCAGAACTCCGTGCCAAGAAAACATTCTTCAGGGAAGGGACCACTGTGTAGTTTGAGGGAATATTTACTTGGTAGAAATCACAAGGGGGTAGGCTGCGTGTTCACTGGAAACGGGGACCTGATGGCACAAGGCTTGCTTTCCCATTTTGAAAGCTCCATTCATGCCGCCTTGAACCTACCTAAATACCAGTGTTTTGGACGAGTTTCTAGTCACTGTAGGCAGGGCTCTGGGAAGGGAACGAGTTTCTTCTAAATCAACAGGGTGCTTTCGTAGCCTGGGTGGGAGCTCCACCTGAGCCGCTCTAGAGCTCAAAGGAAACTTGACGTGAGTCGTTTCCTCAAGGTAAAGCCTTGAATAGCCCCGCTGAAGCCGAAGCGTGGAGCAGTTTCCTGGAGACATGAGTTGCAGTTCGGCTTTCTTTTAACCTTAGTACGCTTATGAAGACACCTAGTAACTCTCGTGGGCACCCTATTCCCTGCAAGAACACCGAGGACCGGCATGCTCGACTGGGAAGCTAAGAAACATCCAGGCCCGGAAACCTTTCCCAGTCACTCTCAATATGCTAAGTGTAGGGCAACACACTGCACGCCTCCTTGGGAGAGCTAGATTTCCTCAGCACTCCAACAGCTCCGGGCCATCGGTTGTCTCACGTCTACATGTCATGCATATCTGCCTCAATGCCCTAGGCTGAGCGGCACTGAGAAACCAATACTGTTTCACATTCCTTCTACAAAGTCATACCTTAAGACCCCATACTTACAGGAGAAAGTTGCCTTGCGTTCCTGCTGTAACCAAAGCACAGTTCTTCCTCTTACACTGCAGGGATTTAGAAGAGGCTAAGCCCCTATAGCGAACCTAGAGCATTCCTTGGGAGAGGCAGTTCGCTACATGCAGAACTCCGTGCCAAGAACACGTTCTTCAGGGAAGGGACCAGTGTGTAGCTAGAGTGTATAGTAACTTGGTAGAAATCACAAGGAGGTAGGCTGCGTGTTCACTGGAAACGGAGACCTGATGGCACAAGGCTTGCTTTCCCATTTTGAAAGCTCCATTCATGCCGCCTTGAACCTACCTAAATACCAGTGTTTTGGACAAGTTTCTAGTCACTGTAGGCAGGGCTCTCGGCAGGGAACGAGTTGTTTCTAAATCAACAGGGTGCTTTCATAGCCTGGGTGGGAGCTCCTCCTGAGACGCTCTAGAGCTACAAGGAAACTTGACGTGAGTCCTTTCCTCCAGGTAAAGCCTTGAATATCCCTGCTGAAGCGGAACGTGGAGCAGTTGCCTTGAGACATTACTTGCAGTTCTCCTTTCTTTTAACGTTAGTACGCTTTGCAAGACACCTAGGATCTCGCTGGGCACCCGATTCCGTGCAAGAACACCGAGTACCGGCAGGCTCCACTGGGTTGCTAAGAAACCTCCAGGCCCGGATACCTTTCCCAGTCACTCTGTGTATGTTAAGTGTAGGGCAACACACTGCACTCTTCCTTGGGAGAGCTACATTTCCTCAGCACTCCAACAGCTCCATGTAATCTGTTCTCTCACGTCCTACATGTCATGCAAATTGCCTCAATGCCCTAGGCTGAGCGGCACGGAGAAATCAAAACTGCTTCGCATTCCTTCCACAAAGTCATACCTTGAGGCCCCACACTTACAGGAGAAACTCGGCTTGCGTTCCTCCTGTAACCAAAGCACAGTTCTTCCTCTTACACGGCAGGGTTTTGGAAGAGCCTAAGCCCCGATAGCGTTACCAAAGCGTTCCTTGGGAGAGGCAGTTCGCTACATGCAGAACTCCGTGCCAAGAAAACATTCTTCAGGGAAGGGACCACTGTGTAGTTTGAGGGAATATTTACTTGGTAGAAACCACAAGGGGGTAGGCTGCGTGTTCACTGGAAACGGGGACCTGATGGCACAAGGCTTGCTTTCCCATTTTGAAAGCTCCATTCATGCCGCCTTGAACCTACCTAAATACCAGTGTTTTGGACGAGTTTCTAGTCACTGTAGGCAGGGCTCTGGGAAGGGAACGAGTTTTTTCTAAATCAACAGGGTGCTTTCGTAGCCTGGGTGGGAGCTCCACCTGAGCCGCTCTAGAGCTCAAAGGAAACTTGACGTGAGTCGTTTCCTCAAGGTAAAGCCTTGAATAGCCCCGCTGAAGCCGAAGCGTGGAGCAGTTTCCTGGAGACATGAGTTGCAGTTCGGCTTTCTTTTAACCTTAGTACGCTTATGAAGACACCTAGTAACTCTCGTGGGCACCCTATTCCCTGCAAGAACACCGAGGACCGGCATGCTCGACTGGGAAGCTAAGAAACATCCAGGCCCGGAAACCTTTCCCAGTCACTCTCAATATGCTAAGTGTAGGGCAACACACTGCACGCCTCCTTGGGAGAGCTAGATTTCCTCAGCACTCCAACAGCTCCGGGCCATCGGTTGTCTCACGTCTACATGTCATGCATATCTGCCTCAATGCCCTAGGCTGAGCGGCACTGAGAAACCAATACTGTTTCACATTCCTTCTACAAAGTCATACCTTAAGACCCCATACTTACAGGAGAAAGTTGCCTTGCGTTCCTGCTGTAACCAAAGCACAGTTCTTCCTCTTACACTGCAGGGATTTAGAAGAGGCTAAGCCCCTATAGCGAACCTAGAGCATTCCTTGGGAGAGGCAGTTCGCTACATGCAGAACTCCGTGCCAAGAACACGTTCTTCAGGGAAGGGACCAGTGTGTAGCTAGAGTGTATAGTAACTTGGTAGAAATCACAAGGAGGTAGGCTGCGTGTTCACTGGAAACGGAGACCTGATGGCACAAGGCTTGCTTTCCCATTTTGAAAGCTCCATTCATGCCGCCTTGAACCTACCTAAATACCAGTGTTTTGGACAAGTTTCTAGTCACTGTAGGCAGGGCTCTCGGCAGGGAACGAGTTGTTTCTAAATCAACAGGGTGCTTTCATAGCCTGGGTGGGAGCTCCTCCTGAGACGCTCTAGAGCTACAAGGAAACTTGACGTGAGTCCTTTCCTCCAGGTAAAGCCTTGAATATCCCTGCTGAAGCGGAACGTGGAGCAGTTGCCTTGAGACATTACTTGCAGTTCTCCTTTCTTTTAACGTTAGTACGCTTTTCAAGACACCTAGGATCTCGCTGGGCACCCGATTCCGTGCAAGAACACCGAGTACCGGCAGGCTCCACTGGGTTGCTAAGAAACCTCCAGGCCCGGATACCTTTCCCAGTCACTCTGTGTATGTTAAGTGTAGGGCAACACACTGCACTCTTCCTTGGGAGAGCTACATTTCCTCAGCACTCCAACAGCTCCATGTAATCTGTTCTCTCACGTCCTACATGTCATGCAAATTGCCTCAATGCCCTAGGCTGAGCGGCACGGAGAAATCAAAACTGCTTCGCATTCCTTCCACAAAGTCATACCTTGAGGCCCCACACTTACAGGAGAAACTCGGCTTGCGTTCCTCCTGTAACCAAAGCACAGTTCTTCCTCTTACACGGCAGGGTTTTGGAAGAGCCTAAGCCCCGATAGCGTTACCAAAGCGTTCCTTGGGAGAGGCAGTTCGCTACATGCAGAACTCCGTGCCAAGAAAACATTCTTCAGGGAAGGGACCACTGTGTAGTTTGAGGGAATATTTACTTGGTAGAAACCACAAGGGGGTAGGCTGCGTGTTCACTGGAAACGGGGACCTGATGGCACAAGGCTTGCTTTCCCATTTTCAAAGCTCCATTCATGCCGCCTTGAACCTACCTAAATACCAGTGTTTTGGACGAGTTTCTAGTCACTGTAGGCAGGGCTCTGGGAAGGGAACGAGTTTTTTCTAAATCAACAGGGTGCTTTCGTAGCCTGGGTGGGAGCTCCACCTGAGCCGCTCTAGAGCTCAAAGGAAACTTGACGTGAGTCGTTTCCTCAAGGTAAAGCCTTGAATAGCCCCGCTGAAGCCGAAGCGTGGAGCAGTTTCCTGGAGACATGAGTTGCAGTTCGGCTTTCTTTTAACCTTAGTACGCTTATGAAGACACCTAGTAACTCTCGTGGGCACCCTATTCCCTGCAAGAACACCGAGGACCGGCATGCTCGACTGGGAAGCTAAGAAACATCCAGGCCCGGAAACCTTTCCCAGTCACTCTCAATATGCTAAGTGTAGGGCAACACACTGCACGCCTCCTTGGGAGAGCTAGATTTCCTCAGCACTCCAACAGCTCCGGGCCATCGGTTGTCTCACGTCTACATGTCATGCATATCTGCCTCAATGCCCTAGGCTGAGCGGCACTGAGAAACCAATACTGTTTCACATTCCTTCTACAAAGTCATACCTTAAGACCCCATACTTACAGGAGAAAGTTGCCTTGCGTTCCTGCTGTAACCAAAGCACAGTTCTTCCTCTTACACTGCAGGGATTTAGAAGAGGCTAAGCCCCTATAGCGAACCTAGAGCATTCCTTGGGAGAGGCAGTTCGCTACATGCAGAACTCCGTGCCAAGAACACGTTATTCAGGGAAGGGACCAGTGTGTAGCTAGAGTGTATAGTAACTTGGTAGAAATCACAAGGAGGTAGGCTGCGTGTTCACTGGAAACGGAGACCTGATGGCACAAGGCTTGCTTTCCCATTTTGAAAGCTCCATTCATGCCGCCTTGAACCTACCTAAATACCAGTGTTTTGGACAAGTTTCTAGTCACTGTAGGCAGGGCTCTGGGCAGGGAACGAGTTGTTTCTAAATCAACAGGGTGCTTTCATAGCCTGGGTGGGAGCTCCTCCTGAGACGCTCTAGAGCTACAAGGAAACTTGACGTGAGTCCTTTCCTCCAGGTAAAGCCTTGAATATCCCTGCTGAAGCGGAACGTGGAGCAGTTGCCTTGAGACATTACTTGCAGTTCTCCTTTCTTTTAACGTTAGTACGCTTTGCAAGACACCTAGGATCTCGCTGGGCACCCTATTCCGTGCAAGAACACCGAGTACCCGCAGGCTCCACTGGGTTGCTAAGAAACCTCCAGGCCCGGATACCTTTCCCAGTCACTCTGTGTATGTTAAGTGTAGGGCAACACACTGCACTCTTCCTTGGGAGAGCTACATTTCCTCAGCACTCCAACAGCTCCATGTAATCTGTTCTCTCACGTCCTACATGTCATGCAAATTGCCTCAATGCCCTAGGCTGAGCGGCACGGAGAAATCAAAACTGCTTCGCATTCCTTCCACAAAGTCATACCTTGAGGCCCCACACTTACAGGAGAAACTCGGCTTGCGTTCCTCCTGTAACCAAAGCACAGTTCTTCCTCTTACACGGCAGGGTTTTAGAAGAGCCTAAGCCCCGATAGCGTTACCAAAGCGTTCCTTGGGAGAGGCAGTTCGCTACATGCAGAACTCCGTGCCAAGAAAACATTCTTCAGGGAAGGGACCACTGTGTAGTTTGAGGGAATATTTACTTGGTAGAAACCACAAGGGGGTAGGCTGCGTGTTCACTGGAAACGGGGACCTGATGGCACAAGGCTTGCTTTCCCATTTTGAAAGCTCCATTCATGCCGCCTTGAACCTACCTAAATACCAGTGTTTTGGACGAGTTTCTAGTCACTGTAGGCAGGGCTCTGGGAAGGGAACGAGTTTTTTCTAAATCAACAGGGTGCTTTCGTAGCCTGGGTGGGAGCTCCACCTGAGCCGCTCTAGAGCTCAAAGGAAACTTGACGTGAGTCGTTTCCTCAAGGTAAAGCCTTGAATAGCCCCGCTGAAGCCGAAGCGTGGAGCAGTTTCCTGGAGACATGAGTTGCAGTTCGGCTTTCTTTTAACCTTAGTACGCTTATGAAGACACCTAGTAACTCTCGTGGGCACCCTATTCCCTGCAAGAACACCGAGGACCGGCATGCTCGACTGGGAAGCTAAGAAACATCCAGGCCCGGAAACCTTTCCCAGTCACTCTCAATATGCTAAGTGTAGGGCAACACACTGCACGCCTCCTTGGGAGAGCTAGATTTCCTCAGCACTCCAACAGCTCCGGGCCATCGGTTGTCTCACGTCTACATGTCATGCATATCTGCCTCAATGCCCTAGGCTGAGCGGCACTGAGAAACCAATACTGTTTCACATTCCTTCTACAAAGTCATACCTTAAGACCCCATACTTACAGGAGAAAGTTGCCTTGCGTTCCTGCTGTAACCAAAGCACAGTTCTTCCTCTTACACTGCAGGGATTTAGAAGAGGCTAAGCCCCTATAGCGAACCTAGAGCATTCCTTGGGAGAGGCAGTTCGCTACATGCAGAACTCCGTGCCAAGAACACGTTATTCAGGGAAGGGACCAGTGTGTAGCTAGAGTGTATAGTAACTTGGTAGAAATCACAAGGAGGTAGGCTGCGTGTTCACTGGAAACGGAGACCTGATGGCACAAGGCTTGCTTTCCCATTTTGAAAGCTCCATTCATGCCGCCTTGAACCTACCTAAATACCAGTGTTTTGGACAAGTTTCTAGTCACTGTAGGCAGGGCTCTGGGCAGGGAACGAGTTGTTTCTAAATCAACAGGGTGCTTTCATAGCCTGGGTGGGAGCTCCTCCTGAGACGCTCTAGAGCTACAAGGAAACTTGACGTGAGTCCTTTCCTCCAGGTAAAGCCTTGAATATCCCTGCTGAAGCGGAACGTGGAGCAGTTGCCTTGAGACATTACTTGCAGTTCTCCTTTCTTTTAACGTTAGTACGCTTTGCAAGACACCTAGGATCTCGCTGGGCACCCGATTCCGTGCAAGAACACCGAGTACCGGCAGGCTCCACTGGGTTGCTAAGAAACCTCCAGGCCCGGATACCTTTCCCAGTCACTCTGTGTATGTTAAGTGTAGGGCAACACACTGCACTCTTCCTTGGGAGAGCTACATTTCCTCAGCACTCCAACAGCTCCATGTAATCTGTTCTCTCACGTCCTACATGTCATGCAAATTGCCTCAATGCCCTAGGCTGAGCGGCACGGAGAAATCAAAACTGCTTCGCATTCCTTCCACAAAGTCATACCTTGAGGCCCCACACTTACAGGAGAAACTCGGCTTGCGTTCCTCCTGTAACCAAAGCACAGTTCTTCCTCTTACACGGCAGGGTTTTAGAAGAGCCTAAGCCCCGATAGCGTTACCAAAGCGTTCCTTGGGAGAGGCAGTTCGCTACATGCAGAACTCCGTGCCAAGAAAACATTCTTCAGGGAAGGGACCACTGTGTAGTTTGAGGGAATATTTACTTGGTAGAAACCACAAGGGGGTAGGCTGCGTGTTCACTGGAAACGGGGACCTGATGGCACAAGGCTTGCTTTCCCATTTTGAAAGCTCCATTCATGCCGCCTTGAACCTACCTAAATACCAGTGTTTTGGACGAGTTTCTAGTCACTGTAGGCAGGGCTCTGGGAAGGGAACGAGTTTTTTCTAAATCAACAGGGTGCTTTCGTAGCCTGGGTGGGAGCTCCACCTGAGCCGCTCTAGAGCTCAAAGGAAACTTGACGTGAGTCGTTTCCTCAAGGTAAAGCCTTGAATAGCCCCGCTGAAGCCGAAGCGTGGAGCAGTTTCCTGGAGACATGAGTTGCAGTTCGGCTTTCTTTTAACCTTAGTACGCTTATGAAGACACCTAGTAACTCTCGTGGGCACCCTATTCCCTGCAAGAACACCGAGGACCGGCATGCTCGACTGGGAAGCTAAGAAACATCCAGGCCCGGAAACCTTTCCCAGTCACTCTCAATATGCTAAGTGTAGGGCAACACACTGCACGCCTCCTTGGGAGAGCTAGATTTCCTCAGCACTCCAACAGCTCCGGGCCATCGGTTGTCTCACGTCTACATGTCATGCATATCTGCCTCAATGCCCTAGGCTGAGCGGCACTGAGAAACCAATACTGTTTCACATTCCTTCTACAAAGTCATACCTTAAGACCCCATACTTACAGGAGAAAGTTGCCTTGCGTTCCTGCTGTAACCAAAGCACAGTTCTTCCTCTTACACTGCAGGGATTTAGAAGAGGCTAAGCCCCTATAGCGAACCTAGAGCATTCCTTGGGAGAGGCAGTTCGCTACATGCAGAACTCCGTGCCAAGAACACGTTATTCAGGGAAGGGACCAGTGTGTAGCTAGAGTGTATAGTAACTTGGTAGAAATCACAAGGAGGTAGGCTGCGTGTTCACTGGAAACGGAGACCTGATGGCACAAGGCTTGCTTTCCCATTTTGAAAGCTCCATTCATGCCGCCTTGAACCTACCTAAATACCAGTGTTTTGGACAAGTTTCTAGTCACTGTAGGCAGGGCTCTGGGCAGGGAACGAGTTGTTTCTAAATCAACAGGGTGCTTTCATAGCCTGGGTGGGAGCTCCTCCTGAGACGCTCTAGAGCTACAAGGAAACTTGACGTGAGTCCTTTCCTCCAGGTAAAGCCTTGAATATCCCTGCTGAAGCGGAACGTGGAGCAGTTGCCTTGAGACATTACTTGCAGTTCTCCTTTCTTTTAACATTAGTACGCTTTGCAAGACACCTAGGATCTCGCTGGGCACCCGATTCCGTGCAAGAACACCGAGTACCGGCAGGCTCCACTGGGTTGCTAAGAAACCTCCAGGCCCGGATACCTTTCCCAGTCACTCTGTGTATGTTAAGTGTAGGGCAACACACTGCACTCTTCCTTGGGAGAGCTACATTTCCTCAGCACTCCAGCAGCTCCATGTAATCTGTTCTCTCACGTCCTACATGTCATGCAAATTGCCTCAATGCCCTAGGCTGAGCGGCACGGAGAAATCAAAACTGCTTCGCATTCCTTCTACAAAGTCATACCTTGAGGCCCCACACTTACAGGAGAAACTCGGCTTGCGTTCCTGCTGTAACCAAAGCACAGTTCTTCCTCTTACACGGCAGGGTTTTAGAAGAGCCTAAGCCCCGATAGCGTTACCAAAGCGTTCCTTGGGAGAGGCAGTTCGCTACATGCAGAACTCCGTGCCAAGAAAACATTCTTCAGGGAAGGGACCACTGTGTAGTTTGAGGGAATATTTACTTGGTAGAAATCACAAGGGGGTAGGCTGCGTGTTCACTGGAAACGGGGACCTGATGGCACAAGGCTTGCTTTCCCATTTTGAAAGCTCCATTCATGCTGCCTTGAACCTACCTACATACCAGTGTTTTGGACGAGTTTCTTGTGACTGTAGGCAGGGCTCTGGGAAGGGAACGAGTTTCTTCTAAATCAACAGGGTGCTTTCGTAGCCTGGGTGGGAGCTCCACCTGAGCCGCTCTAGAGCTCAAAGGAAACTTGACGTGAGTCGTTTCCTCAAGGTAAAGCCTTGAATAGCCCTGCTGAAGCCGAAGCGTGGAGCAGTTTCCTGGAGACATGAGTTGCAGTTCTGCTTTCTTTTAACCTTAGTACGCTTATGAAGACACCTAGTAACTCTCGTGGGCACCCTATTCCCTGCAAGAACACCGAGGACCGGCATGCTCGACTGGGAAGCTAAGAAACATCCAGGCCCGGAAACCTTTCCCAGTCACTCTCAATATGCTAAGTGTAGGGCAACACACTGCACGCCTCCTTGGGAGAGCTAGATTTCCTCAGCACTCCAACAGCTCCGGGCAATCTGTTGTCTCACGTCTACATGTCATGCATATCTGCCTCAATGCCCTAGGCTGAGCGGCACTGAGAAACCAACACTGTTTCACATTCCTTCTACAAAGTCATACCTTAAGACCCCATACTTACAGGAGAAAGTTGCCTTGCGTTCCTGCTGTAACCAAAGCACAGTTCTTCCTCTTACACTGCAGGGATTTAGAAGAGGCTAAGCCCCTATAGCGTACCTAGAGCATTCCTTGGGAGAGGCAGTTCGCTACATGCAGAACTCCGTGCCAAGAACACGTTATTCAGGGAAGGGACCAGTGTGTAGCTAGAGTGTATAGTAACTTGGTAGAAATCACAAGGAGGTAGGCTGCGTGTTCACTGGAAACGGAGACCTGATGGCACAAGGCTTGCTTTCCCATTTTGAAAGCTCCATTCATGCCGCCTTGAACCTACCTAAATACCAGTGTTTTGGACAAGTTTCTAGTCACTGTAGGCAGGGCTCTGGGCAGGGAACGAGTTGTTTCTAAATCAACAGGGTGCTTTCAGAGCCTGGGTGGGAGCTCCTCCTGAGACGCTCTAGAGCTACAAGGAAACTTGACGTGAGTCCTTTCCTCCAGGTAAAGCCTTGAATATCCCTGCTGAAGCGGAACGTGGAGCAGTTGCCTTGAGGCGTTACTTGCAGTTCTCCTTTCTTTTAACGTTAGTACGCTTTGCAAGACACCTAGGATCTCGCTGGGCACCCGATTCCGTGCAAGAACACCGAGTACCGGCAGGCTCCACTGGGTTGCTAAGAAACCTCCAGGCCCGGATACCTTTCCCAGTCACTCTGTGTATGTTAAGTGTAGGGCAACACACTGCACTCTTCCTTGGGAGAGCTACATTTCCTCAGCACTCCAACAGCTCCATGTAATCTGTTCTCTCACGTCCTACATGTCATGCAAATTGCCTCAATGCCCTAGGCTGAGCGGCACGGAGAAATCAAAACTGCTTCGCATTCCTTCCACAAAGTCATACCTTAAGGCCCCACACTTACAGGAGAAACTCGGCTTGCGTTCCTCCTGTAACCAAAGCACAGTTCTTCCTCTTACACGGCAGGGTTTTAGAAGAGCCTAAGCCCCGATAGCGTTACCAAAGCGTTCCTTGGGAGAGGCAGTTCGCTACATGCAGAACTCCGTGCCAAGAAAACATTCTTCAGGGAAGGGACCACTGTGTAGTTTGAGGGAATATTTACTTGGTAGAAATCACAAGGGGGTAGGCTGCGTGTTCACTGGAAACGGGGACCTGATGGCACAAGGCTTGCTTTCCCATTTTGAAAGCTCCATTCATGCCGCCTTGAACCTACCTAAATACCAGTGTTTTGGACGAGTTTCTAGTCACTGTAGGCAGGGCTCTGGGAAGGGAACGAGTTTTTTCTAAATCAACAGGGTGCTTCCGTAGCCTGGGTGGGACCTCCACCTGAGCCGCTCTAGAGCTCAAAGGAAACTTGACGTGAGTCGTTTCCTCAAGGTAAAGCCTTGAATAGCCCTGCTGAAGCCGAAGCGTGGAGCAGTTTCCTGGAGACATGAGTTGCAATTCTGCTTTCTTTTAACCTTAGTACGCTTATGAAGACACCTAGTAACTCTCGTGGGCACCCTATTCCCTGCAAGAACACCGAGGACCGGCATGCTCGACTGGGAAGCTAAGAAACATCCAGGCCCGGAAACCTTTCCCAGTCACTCTCAATATGCTAAGTGTAGGGCAACACACTGCACGCCTCCTTGGGAGAGCTAGATTTCCTCAGCACTCCAACAGCTCCGGGCAATCTGTTGTCTCACGTCTACATGTCATGCATATCTGCCTCAATGCCCTAGGCTGAGCGGCACTGAGAAACCAACACTGTTTCACATTCCTTCTACAAAGTCATACCTTAAGACCCCATACTTACAGGAGAAAGTTGCCTTGCGTTCCTGCTGTAACCAAAGCACAGTTCTTCCTCTTACACTGCAGGGATTTAGAAGAGGCTAAGCCCCTATAGCGTACCTAGAGCATTCCTTGGGAGAGGCAGTTCGCTACATGCAGAACTCCGTGCCAAGAACACGTTATTCAGGGAAGGGACCAGTGTGTAGCTAGAGTGTATAGTAACTTGGTAGAAATCACAAGGAGGTAGGCTGCGTGTTCACTGGAAACGGAGACCTGATGGCACAAGGCTTGCTTTCCCATTTTGAAAGCTCCATTCATGCCGCCTTGAACCTACCTAAATACCAGTGTTTTGGACAAGTTTCTAGTCACTGTAGGCAGGGCTCTGGGCAGGGAACGAGTTGTTTCTAAATCAACAGGGTGCTTTCAGAGCCTGGGTGGGAGCTCCTCCTGAGACGCTCTAGAGCTACAAGGAAACTTGACGTGAGTCCTTTCCTCCAGGTAAAGCCTTGAATATCCCTGCTGAAGCGGAACGTGGAGCAGTTGCCTTGAGGCGTTACTTGCAGTTCTCCTTTCTTTTAACGTTAGTAAGCTTTTCAAGACACCTAGGATCTCGCTGGGCACGCGAGTCCGTGCAAGAACACCGAGTACCGGCAGGCTCCACTGGGTTGCTAAGAAACCTCCAGGCCCGGATACCTTTCCCAGTCACTCTGTGTATGTTAAGTGTAGGGCAACACACTGCACTCTTCCTTGGGAGAGCTACATTTCCTCAGCACTCCAACAGCTCCATGTAATCTGTTCTCTCACGTCCTACATGTCATGCAAATTGCCTCAATGCCCTAGGCTGAGCGGCACGGAGAAATCAAAACTGCTTCGCATTCCTTCTACAAAGTCATACCTTAAGGCCCCATACTTACAGGAGAAACTCGGCTTGCGTTCCTGCTGTAACCAAAGCACAGTTCTTCCTCTTACACGGCAGGGTTTTAGAAGAGCCTAAGCCCCGATAGCGTTACCAAAGCGTTCCTTGGGAGAGGCAGTTCGCTACATGCAGAACTCCGTGCCAAGAAAACATTCTTCAGGGAAGGGACCACTGTGTAGTTTGAGGGAATATTTACTTGGTAGAAATCACAAGGGGGTAGGCTGCGTGTTCACTGGAAACGGGGACCTGATGGCACAAGGCTTGCTTTCCCATTTTGAAAGCTCCATTCATGCCGCCTTGAACCTACCTAAATACCAGTGTTTTGGACGAGTTTCTAGTCACTGTAGGCAGGGCTCTGGGAAGGGAACGAGCTTTTTCTAAATCAACAGGGTGCTTTCGTAGCCTGGGTGGGAGCTCCACCTGAGCCGCTCTAGAGCTCAAAGGAAACTTGACGTGAGTCGTTTCCTCAAGGTAAAGCCTTGAATAGCCCTGCTGAAGCCGAAGCGTGGAGCAGTTTCCTGGAGACATGAGTTGCAATTCTGCTTTCTTTTAACCTTAGTACGCTTATGAAGACACCTAGTAACTCTCGTGGGCACCCTATTCCCTGCAAGAACACCGAGGACCGGCATGCTCGACTGGGAAGCTAAGAAACATCCAGGCCCGGAAACCTTTCCCAGTCACTCTCAATATGCTAAGTGTAGGGCAACACACTGCACGCCTCCTTGGGAGAGCTAGATTTCCTCAGCACTCCAACAGCTCCGGGCAATCTGTTGTCTCACGTCTACATGTCATGCATATCTGCCTCAATGCCCTAGGCTGAGCGGCACTGAGAAACCAACACTGTTTCACATTCCTTCTACAAAGTCATACCTTAAGACCCCATACTTACAGGAGAAAGTTGCCTTGCGTTCCTGCTGTAACCAAAGCACAGTTCTTCCTCTTACACTGCAGGGATTTAGAAGAGGCTAAGCCCCTATAGCGTACCTAGAGCATTCCTTGGGAGAGGCAGTTCGCTACATGCAGAACTCCGTGCCAAGAACACGTTATTCAGGGAAGGGACCAGTGTGTAGCTAGAGTGTATAGTAACTTGGTAGAAATCACAAGGAGGTAGGCTGCGTGTTCACTGGAAACGGAGACCTGATGGCACAAGGCTTGCTTTCCCATTTTGAAAGCTCCATTCATGCCGCCTTGAACCTACCTAAATACCAGTGTTTTGGACAAGTTTCTAGTCACTGTAGGCAGGGCTCTGGGCAGGGAACGAGTTGTTTCTAAATCAACAGGGTGCTTTCAGAGCCTGTGTGGGAGCTCCTCCTGAGACGCTCTAGAGCTACAAGGAAACTTGACGTGAGTCCTTTCCTCCAGGTAAAGCCTTGAATATCCCTGCTGAAGCGGAACGTGGAGCAGTTGCCTTGAGACATTACTTGCAGTTCTCCTTTCTTTTAACGTTAGTACGCTTTGCAAGACACCTAGGATCTCGCTGGGCACCCGATTCCGTGCAAGAACACCGAGTACCGGCAGGCTCCACTGGGTTGCTAAGAAACCTCCAGGCCCGGATACCTTTCCCAGTCACTCTGTGTATGTTAAGTGTAGGGCAACACACTGCACTCTTCCTTGGGAGTGCTACATTTCCTCAGCACTCCAGCAGCTCCATGTAATCTGTTCTCTCACGTCCTACATGTCATGCAAATTGCCTCAATGCCCTAGGCTGAGCGGCACGGAGAAATCAAAACTGCTTCGCATTCCTTCCACAAAGTCATACCTTGAGGCCCCACACTTACAGGAGAAACTCGGCTTGCGTTCCTGCTGTAACCAAAGCACAGTTCTTCCTCTTACACGGCAGGGTTTTAGAAGAGCCTAAGCCCCGATAGCGTTACCAAAGCGTTCCTTGGGAGAGGCAGTTCGCTACATGCAGAACTCCGTGCCAAGAAAACATTCTTCAGGGAAGGGACCACTGTGTAGTTTGAGGGAATATTTACTTGGTAGAAATCACAAGGGGGTAGGCTGCGTGTTCACTGGAAACGGGGACCTGATGGCACAAGGCTTGCTTTCCCATTTTGAAAGCTCCATTCATGCCGCCTTGAACCTACCTAAATACCAGTGTTTTGGACGAGTTTCTAGTGACTGTAGGCAGGGCTCTGGGAAGGGAACGAGTTTCTTCTAAATCAACAGGGTGCTTTCGTAGCCTGGGTGGGAGCTCCACCTGAGCCGCTCTAGAGCTCAAAGGAAACTTGACGTGAGTCGTTTCCTCAAGGTAAAGCCTTGAATAGCCCTGCTGAAGCCGAAGCGTGGAGCAGTTTCCTGGAGACATGAGTTGCAGTTCTGCTTTCTTTTAACCTTAGTACGCTTATGAAGACACCTAGTAACTCTCGTGGGCACCCTATTCCCTGCAAGAACACCGAGGACCGGCATGCTCGACTGGGAAGCTAAGAAACATCCAGGCCCGGAAACCTTTCCCAGTCACTCTCAATATGCTAAGTGTAGGGCAACACACTGCACGCCTCCTTGGGAGAGCTAGATTTCCTCAGCACTCCAACAGCTCCGGGCAATCTGTTGTCTCACGTCTACATGTCATGCATATCTGCCTCAATGCCCTAGGCTGAGCGGCACTGAGAAACCAACACTGTTTCACATTCCTTCTACAAAGTCATACCTTAAGACCCCATACTTACAGGAGAAAGTTGCCTTGCGTTCCTGCTGTAACCAAAGCACAGTTCTTCCTCTTACACTGCAGGGATTTAGAAGAGGCTAAGCCCCTATAGCGAACCTAGAGCATTCCTTGGGAGAGGCAGTTCGCTACATGCAGAACTCCGTGCCAAGAACACGTTATTCAGGGAAGGGACCAGTGTGTAGCTAGAGTGTATAGTAACTTGGTAGAAATCACAAGGAGGTAGGCTGCGTGTTCACTGGAAACGGAGACCTGATGGCACAAGGCTTGCTTTCCCATTTTGAAAGCTCCATTCATGCCGCCTTGAACCTACCTAAATACCAGTGTTTTGGACAAGTTTCTAGTCACTGTAGGCAGGGCTCTGGGCAGGGAACGAGTTGTTTCTAAATCAACAGGGTGCTTTCATAGCCTGGGTGGGAGCTCCTCCTGAGACGCTCTAGAGCTACAAGGAAACTTGACGTGAGTCCTTTCCTCCAGGTAAAGCCTTGAATATCCCTGCTGAAGCGGAACGTGGAGCAGTTGCCTTGAGGCGTTACTTGCAGTTCTCCTTTCTTTTAACGTTAGTACGCTTTTCAAGACACCTAGGATCTCGCTGGGCACCCGATTCCGTGCAAGAACACCGAGTACCGGCAGGCTCCACTGGGTTGCTAAGAAACCTCCAGGCCCGGATACCTTTCCCAGTCACTCTGTGTATGTTAAGTGTAGGGCAACACACTGCACTCTTCCTTGGGAGTGCTACATTTCCTCAGCACTCCAACAGCTCCATGTAATCTGTTCTCTCACGTCCTACATGTCATGCAAATTGCCTCAATGCCCTAGGCTGAGCGGCACTGAGAAATCAAAACTGCTTCGCATTCCTTCCACAAAGTCATACCTTGAGGCCCCACACTTACAGGAGAAACTCGGCTTGCGTTCCTCCTGTAACCAAAGCACAGTTCTTCCTCTTACACGGCAGGGTTTTAGAAGAGCCTAAGCCCCGATAGCGTTACCAAAGCGTTCCTTGGGAGAGGCAGTTCGCTACATGCAGAACTCCGTGCCAAGAAAACATTCTTCAGGGAAGGGACCACTGTGTAGTTTGAGGGAATATTTACTTGGTAGAAATCACAAGGGGGTAGGCTGCGTGTTCACTGGAAACGGGGACCTGATGGCACAAGGCTTGCTTTCCCATTTTGAAAGCTCCATTCATGCCGCCTTGAACCTACCTAAATACCAGTGTTTTGGACGAGTTTCTTGTGACTGTAGGCAGGGCTCTGGGAAGGGAACGAGTTTCTTCTAAATCAACAGGGTGCTTTCGTAGCCTGGGTGGGAGCTCCACCTGAGCCGCTCTAGAGCTCAAAGGAAACTTGACGTGAGTCGTTTCCTCAAGGTAAAGCCTTGAATAGCCCCGCTGAAGCCGAAGCGTGGAGCAGTTTCCTGGAGACATGAGTTGCAGTTCTGCTTTCTTTTAACCTTAGTACGCTTATGAAGACACCTAGTAACTCTCGTGGGCACCCTATTCCCTGCAAGAACACCGAGGACCGGCATGCTCGACTGGGAAGCTAAGAAACATCCAGGCCCGGAAACCTTTCCCAGTCACTCTCAATATGCTAAGTGTAGGGCAACACACTGCACGCCTCCTTGGGAGAGCTAGATTTCCTCAGCACTCCAACAGCTCCGGGCAATCTGTTGTCTCACGTCTACATGTCATGCATATCTGCCTCAATGCCCTAGGCTGAGCGGCACAGAGAAACCAACACTGTTTCACATTCCTTCTACAAAGTCATACCTTAAGACCCCATACTTACAGGAGAAAGTTGCCTTGCGTTCCTGCTGTAACCAAAGCACAGTTCTTCCTCTTACACTGCAGGGATTTAGAAGAGGCTAAGCCCCTATAGCGTACCTAGAGCATTCCTTGGGAGAGGCAGTTCGCTACATGCAGAACTCCGTGCCAAGAACACGTTATTCAGGGAAGGGACCAGTGTGTAGCTAGAGTGTATAGTAACTTGGTAGAAATCACAAGGAGGTAGGCTGCGTGTTCACTGGAAACGGAGACCTGATGGCACAAGGCTTGCTTTCCCATTTTGAAAGCTCCATTCATGCCGCCTTGAACCTACCTAAATACCAGTGTTTTGGACAAGTTTCTAGTCACTGTAGGCAGGGCTCTGGGCAGGGAACGAGTTGTTTCTAAATCAACAGGGTGCTTTCATAGCCTGGGTGGGAGCTCCTCCTGAGACGCTCTAGAGCTACAAGGAAACTTGACGTGAGTCCTTTCCTCCAGGTAAAGCCTTGAATATCCCTGCTGAAGCGGAACGTGGAGCAGTTGCCTTGAGACATTACTTGCAGTTCTCCTTTCTTTTAACGTTAGTACGCTTTTCAAGACACCTAGGATCTCGCTGGGCACCCTATTCCGTGCAAGAACACCGGGAACCGGCAGGCTCCACTGGGTTGCTAAGAAACCTCCAGGCCCGGATACCTTTCCCAGTCACTCTGTGTATGTTAAGTGTAGGGCAACACACTGCACTCTTCCTTGGGAGTGCTACATTTCCTCAGCACTCCAGCAGCTCCATGTAATCTGTTCTCTCACGTCCTACATGTCATGCAAATTGCCTCAATGCCCTAGGCTGAGCGGCACGGAGAAATCAAAACTGCTTCGCATTCCTTCTACAAAGTCATACCTTGAGGCCCCACATTTACAGGAGAAACTCGGCTTGCGTTCCTGCTGTAACCAAAGCACAGTTCTTCCTCTTACACGGCAGGGTTTTAGAAGAGCCTAAGCCCCGATAGCGTTACCAAAGCGTTCCTTGGGAGAGGCAGTTCGCTACATGCAGAACTCCGTGCCAAGAAAACATTCTTCAGGGAAGGGACCACTGTGTAGTTTGAGGGAATATTTACTTGGTAGAAATCACAAGGGGGTAGGCTGCGTGTTCACTGGAAACGGGGACCTGATGGCACAAGGCTTGCTTTCCCATTTTGAAAGCTCCATTCATGCCGCCTTGAACCTACCTAAATACCAGTGTTTTGGACGAGTTTCTTGTGACTGTAGTCAGGGCTCTGGGAAGGGAACGAATTTCTTCTAAATCAACAGGGTGCTTTCGTAGCCTGGGTGGGAGCTCCACCTGAGCCGCTCTAGAGCTCAAAGGAAACTTGACGTGAGTCGTTTCCTCAAGGTAAAGCCTTGAATAGCCCTGCTGAAGCCGAAGCGTGGAGCAGTTTCCTGGAGACATGAGTTGCAGTTCTGCTTTCTTTTAACCTTAGTACGCTTATGAAGACACCTAGTAACTCTCGTGGGCACCCTATTCCCTGCAAGAACACCGAGGACCGGCATGCTCGACTGGGAAGCTAAGAAACATCCAGGCCCGGAAACCTTTCCCAGTCACTCTCAATATGCTAAGTGTAGGGCAACACACTGCACGCCTCCTTGGGAGAGCTAGATTTCCTCAGCACTCCAACAGCTCCGGGCAATCTGTTGTCTCACGTCTACATGTCATGCATATCTGCCTCAATGCCCTAGGCTGAGCGGCACTGAGAAACCAACACTGTTTCACATTCCTTCTACAAAGTCATACCTTAAGACCCCATACTTACAGGAGAAAGTGGCCTTGCGTTCCTGCTGTAACCAAAGCACAGTTCTTCCTCTTACACTGCAGGGATTTAGAAGAGGCTAAGCCCCTATAGCGAACCTAGAGCATTCCTTGGGAGAGGCAGTTCGCTACATGCAGAACTCCGTGCCAAGAACACGTTATTCAGGGAAGGGACCAGTGTGTAGCTAGAGTGTATAGTAACTTGGTAGAAATCACAAGGAGGTAGGCTGCGTGTTCACTGGAAACGGAGACCTGATGGCACAAGGCTTGCTTTCCCATTTTGAAAGCTCCATTCATGCCGCCTTGAACCTACCTAAATACCAGTGTTTTGGACAAGTTTCTAGTCACTGTAGGCAGGGCTCTGGGCAGGGAACGAGTTGTTTCTAAATCAACAGGGTGCTTTCATAGCCTGGGTGGGAGCTCCTCCTGAGACGCTCTAGAGCTACAAGGAAACTTGACGTGAGTCCTTTCCTCCAGGTAAAGCCTTGAATATCCCTGCTGAAGCGGAACGTGGAGCAGTTGCCTTGAGGCGTTACTTGCAGTTCTCCTTTCTTTTAACGTTAGTACGCTTTTCAAGACACCTAGGATCTCGCTGGGCACCCGATTCCGTGCAAGAACACCGAGTACCGGCAGGCTCCACTGGGTTGCTAAGAAACCTCCAGGCCCGGATACCTTTCCCAGTCACTCTGTGTATGTTAAGTGTAGGGCAACACACTGCACTCTTCCTTGGGAGTGCTACATTTCCTCAGCACTCCAACAGCTCCATGTAATCTGTTCTCTCACGTCCTACATGTCATGCAAATTGCCTCAATGCCCTAGGCTGAGCGGCACTGAGAAATCAAAACTGCTTCGCATTCCTTCCACAAAGTCATACCTTGAGGCCCCACACTTACAGGAGAAACTCGGCTTGCGTTCCTCCTGTAACCAAAGCACAGTTCTTCCTCTTACACGGCAGGGTTTTAGAAGAGCCTAAGCCCCGATAGCGTTACCAAAGCGTTCCTTGGGAGAGGCAGTTCGCTACATGCAGAACTCCGTGCCAAGAAAACATTCTTCAGGGAAGGGACCACTGTGTAGTTTGAGGGAATATTTACTTGGTAGAAATCACAAGGGGGTAGGCTGCGTGTTCACTGGAAACGGGGACCTGATGGCACAAGGCTTGCTTTCCCATTTTGAAAGCTCCATTCATGCCGCCTTGAACCTACCTAAATACCAGTGTTTTGGACGAGTTTCTTGTGACTGTAGGCAGGGCTCTGGGAAGGGAACGAGTTTCTTCTAAATCAACAGGGTGCTTTCGTAGCCTGGGTGGGAGCTCCACCTGAGCCGCTCTAGAGCTCAAAGGAAACTTGACGTGAGTCGTTTCCTCAAGGTAAAGCCTTGAATAGCCCTGCTGAAGCCGAAGCGTGGAGCAGTTTCCTGGAGACATGAGTTGCAGTTCTGCTTTCTTTTAACCTTAGTACGCTTATGAAGACACCTAGTAACTCTCGTGGGCACCCTATTCCCTGCAAGAACACCGAGGACCGGCATGCTCGACTGGGAAGCTAAGAAACATCCAGGCCCGGAAACCTTTCCCAGTCACTCTCAATATGCTAAGTGTAGGGCAACACACTGCACGCCTCCTTGGGAGAGCTAGATTTCCTCAGCACTCCAACAGCTCCGGGCAATCTGTTGTCTCACGTCTACATGTCATGCATATCTGCCTCAATGCCCTAGGCTGAGCGGCACAGAGAAACCAACACTGTTTCACATTCCTTCTACAAAGTCATACCTTAAGACCCCATACTTACAGGAGAAAGTTGCCTTGCGTTCCTGCTGTAACCAAAACACAGTTCTTCCTCTTACACTGCAGGGATTTAGAAGAGGCTAAGCCCCTATAGCGTACCTAGAGCATTCCTTGGGAGAGGCAGTTCGCTACATGCAGAACTCCGTGCCAAGAACACGTTATTCAGGGAAGGGACCAGTGTGTAGCTAGAGTGTATAGTAACTTGGTAGAAATCACAAGGAGGTAGGCTGCGTGTTCACTGGAAACGGAGACCTGATGGCACAAGGCTTGCTTTCCCATTTTGAAAGCTCCATTCATGCCGCCTTGAACCTACCTAAATACCAGTGTTTTGGACAAGTTTCTAGTCACTGTAGGCAGGGCTCTGGGCAGGGAACGAGTTGTTTCTAAATCAACAGGGTGCTTTCATAGCCTGGGTGGGAGCTCCTCCTGAGACGCTCTAGAGCTACAAGGAAACTTGACGTGAGTCCTTTCCTCCAGGTAAAGCCTTGAATATCCCTGCTGAAGCGGAACGTGGAGCAGTTGCCTTGAGACATTACTTGCAGTTCTCCTTTCTTTTAACGTTAGTACGCTTTTCAAGACACCTAGGATCTCGCTGGGCACCCTATTCCGTGCAAGAACACCGGGAACCGGCAGGCTCCACTGGGTTGCTAAGAAACCTCCAGGCCCGGATACCTTTCCCAGTCACTCTGTGTATGTTAAGTGTAGGGCAACACACTGCACTCTTCCTTGGGAGTGCTACATTTCCTCAGCACTCCAGCAGCTCCATGTAATCTGTTCTCTCACGTCCTACATGTCATGCAAATTGCCTCAATGCCCTAGGCTGAGCGGCACGGAGAAATCAAAACTGCTTCGCATTCCTTCTACAAAGTCATACCTTGAGGCCCCACATTTACAGGAGAAACTCGGCTTGCGTTCCTGCTGTAACCAAAGCACAGTTCTTCCTCTTACACGGCAGGGTTTTAGAAGAGCCTAAGCCCCGATAGCGTTACCAAAGCGTTCCTTGGGAGAGGCAGTTCGCTACATGCAGAACTCCGTGCCAAGAAAACATTCTTCAGGGAAGGGACCACTGTGTAGTTTGAGGGAATATTTACTTGGTAGAAATCACAAGGGGGTAGGCTGCGTGTTCACTGGAAACGGGGACCTGATGGCACAAGGCTTGCTTTCCCATTTTGAAAGCTCCATTCATGCCGCCTTGAACCTACCTAAATACCAGTGTTTTGGACGAGTTTCTTGTGACTGTAGTCAGGGCTCTGGGAAGGGAACGAATTTCTTCTAAATCAACAGGGTGCTTTCGTAGCCTGGGTGGGAGCTCCACCTGAGCCGCTCTAGAGCTCAAAGGAAACTTGACGTGAGTCGTTTCCTCAAGGTAAAGCCTTGAATAGCCCTGCTGAAGCCGAAGCGTGGAGCAGTTTCCTGGAGACATGAGTTGCAGTTCTGCTTTCTTTTAACCTTAGTACGCTTATGAAGACACCTAGTAACTCTCGTGGGCACCCTATTCCCTGCAAGAACACCGAGGACCGGCATGCTCGACTGGGAAGCTAAGAAACATCCAGGCCCGGAAACCTTTCCCAGTCACTCTCAATATGCTAAGTGTAGGGCAACACACTGCACGCCTCCTTGGGAGAGCTAGATTTCCTCAGCACTCCAACAGCTCCGGGCAATCTGTTGTCTCACGTCTACATGTCATGCATATCTGCCTCAATGCCCTAGGCTGAGCGGCACTGAGAAACCAACACTGTTTCACATTCCTTCTACAAAGTCATACCTTAAGACCCCATACTTACAGGAGAAAGTGGCCTTGCGTTCCTGCTGTAACCAAAGCACAGTTCTTCCTCTTACACTGCAGGGATTTAGAAGAGGCTAAGCCCCTATAGCGAACCTAGAGCATTCCTTGGGAGAGGCAGTTCGCTACATGCAGAACTCCGTGCCAAGAACACGTTATTCAGGGAAGGGACCAGTGTGTAGCTAGAGTGTATAGTAACTTGGTAGAAATCACAAGGAGGTAGGCTGCGTGTTCACTGGAAACGGAGACCTGATGGCACAAGGCTTGCTTTCCCATTTTGAAAGCTCCATTCATGCCGCCTTGAACCTACCTAAATACCAGTGTTTTGGACAAGTTTCTAGTCACTGTAGGCAGGGCTCTGGGCAGGGAACGAGTTGTTTCTAAATCAACAGGGTGCTTTCATAGCCTGGGTGGGAGCTCCTCCTGAGACGCTCTAGAGCTACAAGGAAACTTGACGTGAGTCCTTTCCTCCAGGTAAAGCCTTGAATATCCCTGCTGAAGCGGAACGTGGAGCAGTTGCCTTGAGGCGTTACTTGCAGTTCTCCTTTCTTTTAACGTTAGTACGCTTTTCAAGACACCTAGGATCTCGCTGGGCACCCGATTCCGTGCAAGAACACCGAGTACCGGCAGGCTCCACTGGGTTGCTAAGAAACCTCCAGGCCCGGATACCTTTCCCAGTCACTCTGTGTATGTTAAGTGTAGGGCAACACACTGCACTCTTCCTTGGGAGTGCTACATTTCCTCAGCACTCCAACAGCTCCATGTAATCTGTTCTCTCACGTCCTACATGTCATGCAAATTGCCTCAATGCCCTAGGCTGAGCGGCACTGAGAAATCAAAACTGCTTCGCATTCCTTCCACAAAGTCATACCTTGAGGCCCCACACTTACAGGAGAAACTCGGCTTGCGTTCCTCCTGTAACCAAAGCACAGTTCTTCCTCTTACACGGCAGGGTTTTAGAAGAGCCTAAGCCCCGATAGCGTTACCAAAGCGTTCCTTGGGAGAGGCAGTTCGCTACATGCAGAACTCCGTGCCAAGAAAACATTCTTCAGGGAAGGGACCACTGTGTAGTTTGAGGGAATATTTACTTGGTAGAAATCACAAGGGGGTAGGCTGCGTGTTCACTGGAAACGGGGACCTGATGGCACAAGGCTTGCTTTCCCATTTTGAAAGCTCCATTCATGCCGCCTTGAACCTACCTAAATACCAGTGTTTTGGACGAGTTTCTTGTGACTGTAGGCAGGGCTCTGGGAAGGGAACGAGTTTCTTCTAAATCAACAGGGTGCTTTCGTAGCCTGGGTGGGAGCTCCACCTGAGCCGCTCTAGAGCTCAAAGGAAACTTGACGTGAGTCGTTTCCTCAAGGTAAAGCCTTGAATAGCCCTGCTGAAGCCGAAGCGTGGAGCAGTTTCCTGGAGACATGAGTTGCAGTTCTGCTTTCTTTTAACCTTAGTACGCTTATGAAGACACCTAGTAACTCTCGTGGGCACCCTATTCCCTGCAAGAACACCGAGGACCGGCATGCTCGACTGGGAAGCTAAGAAACATCCAGGCCCGGAAACCTTTCCCAGTCACTCTCAATATGCTAAGTGTAGGGCAACACACTGCACGCCTCCTTGGGAGAGCTAGATTTCCTCAGCACTCCAACAGCTCCGGGCAATCTGTTGTCTCACGTCTACATGTCATGCATATCTGCCTCAATGCCCTAGGCTGAGCGGCACTGAGAAACCAACACTGTTTCACATTCCTTCTACAAAGTCATACCTTAAGACCCCATACTTACAGGAGAAAGTTGCCTTGCGTTCCTGCTGTAACCAAAGCACAGTTCTTCCTCTTACACTGCAGGGATTTAGAAGAGGCTAAGCCCCTATAGCGTACCTAGAGCATTCCTTGGGAGAGGCAGTTCGCTACATGCAGAACTCCGTGCCAAGAACACGTTATTCAGGGAAGGGACCAGTGTGTAGCTAGAGTGTATAGTAACTTGGTAGAAATCACAAGGAGGTAGGCTGCGTGTTCACTGGAAACGGAGACCTGATGGCACAAGGCTTGCTTTCCCATTTTGAAAGCTCCATTCATGCCGCCTTGAACCTACCTAAATACCAGTGTTTTGGACAAGTTTCTAGTCACTGTAGGCAGGGCTCTGGGCAGGGAACGAGTTGTTTCTAAATCAACAGGGTGCTTTCAGAGCCTGGGTGGGAGCTCCTCCTGAGACGCTCTAGAGCTACAAGGAAACTTGACGTGAGTCCTTTCCTCCAGGTAAAGCCTTGAATATCCCTGCTGAAGCGGAACGTGGAGCAGTTGCCTTGAGGCGTTACTTGCAGTTCTCCTTTCTTTTAACGTTAGTACGCTTTGCAAGACACCTAGGATCTCGCTGGGCACCCGATTCCGTGCAAGAACACCGAGTACCGGCAGGCTCCACTGGGTTGCTAAGAAACCTCCAGGCCCGGATACCTTTCCCAGTCACTCTGTGTATGTTAAGTGTAGGGCAACACACTGCACTCTTCCTTGGGAGTGCTACATTTCCTCAGCACTCCAGCAGCTCCATGTAATCTGTTCTCTCACGTCCTACATGTCATGCAAATTGCCTCAATGCCCTAGGCTGAGCGGCACGGAGAAATCAAAACTGCTTCGCATTCCTTCTACAAAGTCATACCTTGAGGCCCCACACTTACAGGAGAAACTCGGCTTGCGTTCCTGCTGTAACCAAAGCACAGTTCTTCCTCTTACACGGCAGGGTTTTAGAAGAGCCTAAGCCCCGATAGCGTTACCAAAGCGTTCCTTGGGAGAGGCAGTTCGCTACATGCAGAACTCCGTGCCAAGAAAACATTCTTCAGGGAAGGGACCACTGTGTAGTTTGAGGGAATATTTACTTGGTAGAAATCACAAGGGGGTAGGCTGCGTGTTCACTGGAAACGGGGACCTGATGGCACAAGGCTTGCTTTCCCATTTTGAAAGCTCCATTCATGCCGCCTTGAACCTACCTAAATACCAGTGTTTTGGACGAGTTTCTTGTGACTGTAGGCAGGGCTCTGGGAAGGGAACGAGTTTCTTCTAAATCAACAGGGTGCTTTCGTAGCCTGGGTGGGAGCTCCACCTGAGCCGCTCTAGAGCTCAAAGGAAACTTGACGTGAGTCGTTTCCTCAAGGTAAAGCCTTGAATAGCCCTGCTGAAGCCGAAGCGTGGAGCAGTTTCCTGGAGACATGAGTTGCAGTTCTGCTTTCTTTTAACCTTAGTACGCTTATGAAGACACCTAGTAACTCTCGTGGGCACCCTATTCCCTGCAAGAACACCGAGGACCGGCATGCTCGACTGGGAAGCTAAGAAACATCCAGGCCCGGAAACCTTTCCCAGTCACTCTCAATATGCTAAGTGTAGGGCAACACACTGCACGCCTCCTTGGGAGAGCTAGATTTCCTCAGCACTCCAACAGCTCCGGGCAATCTGTTGTCTCACGTCTACATGTCATGCATATCTGCCTCAATGCCCTAGGCTGAGCGGCACTGAGAAACCAACACTGTTTCACATTCCTTCTACAAAGTCATACCTTAAGACCCCATACTTACAGGAGAAAGTGGCCTTGCGTTCCTGCTGTAACCAAAGCACAGTTCTTCCTCTTACACTGCAGGGATTTAGAAGAGGCTAAGCCCCTATAGCGTACCTAGAGCATTCCTTGGGAGAGGCAGTTCGCTACATGCAGAACTCCGTGCCAAGAACACGTTATTCAGGGAAGGGACCAGTGTGTAGCTAGAGTGTATAGTAACTTGGTAGAAATCACAAGGAGGTAGGCTGCGTGTTCACTGGAAACGGAGACCTGATGGCACAAGGCTTGCTTTCCCATTTTGAAAGCTCCATTCATGCCGCCTTGAACCTACCTAAATACCAGTGTTTTGGACAAGTTTCTAGTCACTGTAGGCAGGGCTCTGGGCAGGGAACGAGTTGTTTCTAAATCAACAGGGTGCTTTCAGAGCCTGGGTGGGAGCTCCTCCTGAGACGCTCTAGAGCTACAAGGAAACTTGACGTGAGTCCTTTCCTCCAGGTAAAGCCTTGAATATCCCTGCTGAAGCGGAACGTGGAGCAGTTGCCTTGAGGCGTTACTTGCAGTTCTCCTTTCTTTTAACGTTAGTACGCTTTGCAAGACACCTAGGATCTCGCTGGGCACCCGATTCCGTGCAAGAACACCGAGTACCGGCAGGCTCCACTGGGTTGCTAAGAAACCTCCAGGCCCGGATACCTTTCCCAGTCACTCTGTGTATGTTAAGTGTAGGGCAACACACTGCACTCTTCCTTGGGAGAGCTACATTTCCTCAGCACTCCAACAGCTCCATGTAATCTGTTCTCTCACGTCCTACATGTCATGCAAATTGCCTCAATGCCCTAGGCTGAGCGGCACGGAGAAATCAAAACTGCTTCGCATTCCTTCCACAAAGTCATACCTTAAGGCCCCACACTTACAGGAGAAACTCGGCTTGCGTTCCTCCTGTAACCAAAGCACAGTTCTTCCTCTTACACGGCAGGGTTTTAGAAGAGCCTAAGCCCCGATAGCGTTACCAAAGCGTTCCTTGGGAGAGGCAGTTCGCTACATGCAGAACTCCGTGCCAAGAAAACATTCTTCAGGGAAGGGACCACTGTGTAGTTTGAGGGAATATTTACTTGGTAGAAATCACAAGGGGGTAGGCTGCGTGTTCACTGGAAACGGGGACCTGATGGCACAAGGCTTGCTTTCCCATTTTGAAAGCTCCATTCATGCCGCCTTGAACCTACCTAAATACCAGTGTTTTGGACGAGTTTCTAGTCACTGTAGGCAGGGCTCTGGGAAGGGAACGAGCTTTTTCTAAATCAACAGGGTGCTTTCGTAGCCTGGGTGGGAGCTCCACCTGAGCCGCTCTAGAGCTCAAAGGAAACTTGACGTGAGTCGTTTCCTCAAGGTAAAGCCTTGAATAGCCCTGCTGAAGCCGAAGCGTGGAGCAGTTTCCTGGAGACATGAGTTGCAATTCTGCTTTCTTTTAACCTTAGTACGCTTATGAAGACACCTAGTAACTCTCGTGGGCACCCTATTCCCTGCAAGAACACCGAGGACCGGCATGCTCGACTGGGAAGCTAAGAAACATCCAGGCCCGGAAACCTTTCCCAGTCACTCTCAATATGCTAAGTGTAGGGCAACACACTGCACGCCTCCTTGGGAGAGCTAGATTTCCTCAGCACTCCAACAGCTCCGGGCAATCTGTTGTCTCACGTCTACATGTCATGCATATCTGCCTCAATGCCCTAGGCTGAGCGGCACTGAGAAACCAACACTGTTTCACATTCCTTCTACAAAGTCATACCTTAAGACCCCATACTTACAGGAGAAAGTTGCCTTGCGTTCCTGCTGTAACCAAAGCACAGTTCTTCCTCTTACACTGCAGGGATTTAGAAGAGGCTAAGCCCCTATAGCGTACCTAGAGCATTCCTTGGGAGAGGCAGTTCGCTACATGCAGAACTCCGTGCCAAGAACACGTTATTCAGGGAAGGGACCAGTGTGTAGCTAGAGTGTATAGTAACTTGGTAGAAATCACAAGGAGGTAGGCTGCGTGTTCACTGGAAACGGAGACCTGATGGCACAAGGCTTGCTTTCCCATTTTGAAAGCTCCATTCATGCCGCCTTGAACCTACCTAAATACCAGTGTTTTGGACAAGTTTCTAGTCACTGTAGGCAGGGCTCTGGGCAGGGAACGAGTTGTTTCTAAATCAACAGGGTGCTTTCAGAGCCTGTGTGGGAGCTCCTCCTGAGACGCTCTAGAGCTACAAGGAAACTTGACGTGAGTCCTTTCCTCCAGGTAAAGCCTTGAATATCCCTGCTGAAGCGGAACGTGGAGCAGTTGCCTTGAGACATTACTTGCAGTTCTCCTTTCTTTTAACGTTAGTACGCTTTGCAAGACACCTAGGATCTCGCTGGGCACCCGATTCCGTGCAAGAACACCGAGTACCGGCAGGCTCCACTGGGTTGCTAAGAAACCTCCAGGCCCGGATACCTTTCCCAGTCACTCTGTGTATGTTAAGTGTAGGGCAACACACTGCACTCTTCCTTGGGAGTGCTACATTTCCTCAGCACTCCAGCAGCTCCATGTAATCTGTTCTCTCACGTCCTACATGTCATGCAAATTGCCTCAATGCCCTAGGCTGAGCGGCACGGAGAAATCAAAACTGCTTCGCATTCCTTCCACAAAGTCATACCTTGAGGCCCCACACTTACAGGAGAAACTCGGCTTGCGTTCCTGCTGTAACCAAAGCACAGTTCTTCCTCTTACACGGCAGGGTTTTAGAAGAGCCTAAGCCCCGATAGCGTTACCAAAGCGTTCCTTGGGAGAGGCAGTTCGCTACATGCAGAACTCCGTGCCAAGAAAACATTCTTCAGGGAAGGGACCACTGTGTAGTTTGAGGGAATATTTACTTGGTAGAAATCACAAGGGGGTAGGCTGCGTGTTCACTGGAAACGGGGACCTGATGGCACAAGGCTTGCTTTCCCATTTTGAAAGCTCCATTCATGCCGCCTTGAACCTACCTAAATACCAGTGTTTTGGACGAGTTTCTAGTGACTGTAGGCAGGGCTCTGGGAAGGGAACGAGTTTCTTCTAAATCAACAGGGTGCTTTCGTAGCCTGGGTGGGAGCTCCACCTGAGCCGCTCTAGAGCTCAAAGGAAACTTGACGTGAGTCGTTTCCTCAAGGTAAAGCCTTGAATAGCCCTGCTGAAGCCGAAGCGTGGAGCAGTTTCCTGGAGACATGAGTTGCAGTTCTGCTTTCTTTTAACCTTAGTACGCTTATGAAGACACCTAGTAACTCTCGTGGGCACCCTATTCCCTGCAAGAACACCGAGGACCGGCATGCTCGACTGGGAAGCTAAGAAACATCCAGGCCCGGAAACCTTTCCCAGTCACTCTCAATATGCTAAGTGTAGGGCAACACACTGCACGCCTCCTTGGGAGAGCTAGATTTCCTCAGCACTCCAACAGCTCCGGGCAATCTGTTGTCTCACGTCTACATGTCATGCATATCTGCCTCAATGCCCTAGGCTGAGCGGCACTGAGAAACCAATACTGTTTCACATTCCTTCTACAAAGTCATACCTTAAGACCCCATACTTACAGGAGAAAGTGGCCTTGCGTTCCTGCTGTAACCAAAGCACAGTTCTTCCTCTTACACTGTAGGGATTTAGAAGAGGCTAAGCCCCTATAGCGTACCTAGAGCATTCCTTGGGAGAGGCAGTTCGCTACATGCAGAACTCCGTGCCAAGAACACGTTATTCAGGGAAGGGACCAGTGTGTAGCTAGAGTGTATAGTAACTTGGTAGAAATCACAAGGAGGTAGGCTGCGTGTTCACTGGAAACGGAGACCTGATGGCACAAGGCTTGCTTTCCCATTTTGAAAGCTCCATTCATGCCGCCTTGAACCTACCTAAATACCAGTGTTTTGGACAAGTTTCTAGTCACTGTAGGCAGGGCTCTGGGCAGGGAACGAGTTGTTTCTAAATCAACAGGGTGCTTTCATAGCCTGGGTGGGAGCTCCTCCTGAGACGCTCTAGAGCTACAAGGAAACTTGACGTGAGTCCTTTCCTCCAGGTAAAGCCTTGAATATCCCTGCTGAAGCGGAACGTGGAGCAGTTGCCTTGAGGCGTTACTTGCAGTTCTCCTTTCTTTTAACGTTAGTACGCTTTTCAAGACACCTAGGATCTCGCTGGGCACCCTATTCCGTGCAAGAACACCGGGAACCGGCAGGGTCCACTGGGTTGCTAAGAAACCTCCAGGCCCGGATACCTTTCCCAGTCACTCTGTGTATGTTAAGTGTAGGGCAACACACTGCACTCTTCCTTGGGAGTGCTACATTTCCTCAGCACTCCAGCAGCTCCATGTAATCTGTTCTCTCACGTCCTACATGTCATGCAAATTGCCTCAATGCCCTAGGCTGAGCGGCACGGAGAAATCAAAACTGCTTCGCATTCCTTCTACAAAGTCATACCTTGAGGCCCCACATTTACAGGAGAAACTCGGCTTGCGTTCCTGCTGTAACCAAAGCACAGTTCTTCCTCTTACACGGCAGGGTTTTAGAAGAGCCTAAGCCCCGATAGCGTTACCAAAGCGTTCCTTGGGAGAGGCAGTTCGCTACATGCAGAACTCCGTGCCAAGAAAACATTCTTCAGGGAAGGGACCACTGTGTAGTTTGAGGGAATATTTACTTGGTAGAAATCACAAGGGGGTAGGCTGCGTGTTCACTGGAAACGGGGACCTGATGGCACAAGGCTTGCTTTCCCATTTTGAAAGCTCCATTCATGCCGCCTTGAACCTACCTAAATACCAGTGTTTTGGACGAGTTTCTTGTGACTGTAGTCAGGGCTCTGGGAAGGGAACGAATTTCTTCTAAATCAACAGGGTGCTTTCGTAGCCTGGGTGGGAGCTCCACCTGAGCCGCTCTAGAGCTCAAAGGAAACTTGACGTGAGTCGTTTCCTCAAGGTAAAGCCTTGAATAGCCCTGCTGAAGCCGAAGCGTGGAGCAGTTTCCTGGAGACATGAGTTGCAGTTCTGCTTTCTTTTAACCTTAGTACGCTTATGAAGACACCTAGTAACTCTCGTGGGCACCCTATTCCCTGCAAGAACACCGAGGACCGGCATGCTCGACTGGGAAGCTAAGAAACATCCAGGCCCGGAAACCTTTCCCAGTCACTCTCAATATGCTAAGTGTAGGGCAACACACTGCACGCCTCCTTGGGAGAGCTAGATTTCCTCAGCACTCCAACAGCTCCGGGCAATCTGTTGTCTCACGTCTACATGTCATGCATATCTGCCTCAATGCCCTAGGCTGAGCGGCACTGAGAAACCAACACTGTTTCACATTCCTTCTACAAAGTCATACCTTAAGACCCCATACTTACAGGAGAAAGTGGCCTTGCGTTCCTGCTGTAACCAAAGCACAGTTCTTCCTCTTACACTGCAGGGATTTAGAAGAGGCTAAGCCCCTATAGCGAACCTAGAGCATTCCTTGGGAGAGGCAGTTCGCTACATGCAGAACTCCGTGCCAAGAACACGTTATTCAGGGAAGGGACCAGTGTGTAGCTAGAGTGTATAGTAACTTGGTAGAAATCACAAGGAGGTAGGCTGCGTGTTCACTGGAAACGGAGACCTGATGGCACAAGGCTTGCTTTCCCATTTTGAAAGCTCCATTCATGCCGCCTTGAACCTACCTAAATACCAGTGTTTTGGACAAGTTTCTAGTCACTGTAGGCAGGGCTCTGGGCAGGGAACGAGTTGTTTCTAAATCAACAGGGTGCTTTCATAGCCTGGGTGGGAGCTCCTCCTGAGACGCTCTAGAGCTACAAGGAAACTTGACGTGAGTCCTTTCCTCCAGGTAAAGCCTTGAATATCCCTGCTGAAGCGGAACGTGGAGCAGTTGCCTTGAGGCGTTACTTGCAGTTCTCCTTTCTTTTAACGTTAGTACGCTTTTCAAGACACCTAGGATCTCGCTGGGCACCCGATTCCGTGCAAGAACACCGAGTACCGGCAGGCTCCACTGGGTTGCTAAGAAACCTCCAGGCCCGGATACCTTTCCCAGTCACTCTGTGTATGTTAAGTGTAGGGCAACACACTGCACTCTTCCTTGGGAGTGCTACATTTCCTCAGCACTCCAACAGCTCCATGTAATCTGTTCTCTCACGTCCTACATGTCATGCAAATTGCCTCAATGCCCTAGGCTGAGCGGCACGGAGAAATCAAAACTGCTTCGCATTCCTTCCACAAAGTCATACCTTGAGGCCCCACACTTACAGGAGAAACTCGGCTTGCGTTCCTCCTGTAACCAAAGCACAGTTCTTCCTCTTACACGGCAGGGTTTTAGAAGAGCCTAAGCCCCGATAGCGTTACCAAAGCGTTCCTTGGGAGAGGCAGTTCGCTACATGCAGAACTCCGTGCCAAGAAAACATTCTTCAGGGAAGGGACCACTGTGTAGTTTGAGGGAATATTTACTTGGTAGAAATCACAAGGGGGTAGGCTGCGTGTTCACTGGAAACGGGGACCTGATGGCACAAGGCTTGCTTTCCCATTTTGAAAGCTCCATTCATGCCGCCTTGAACCTACCTAAATACCAGTGTTTTCGACGAGTTTCTTGTGACTGTAGGCAGGGCTCTGGGAAGGGAACGAGTTTCTTCTAAATCAACAGGGTGCTTTCGTAGCCTGGGTGGGAGCTCCACCTGAGCCGCTCTAGAGCTCAAAGGAAACTTGACGTGAGTCGTTTCCTCAAGGTAAAGCCTTGAATAGCCCCGCTGAAGCCGAAGCGTGGAGCAGTTTCCTGGAGACATGAGTTGCAGTTCTGCTTTCTTTTAACCTTAGTACGCTTATGAAGACACCTAGTAACTCTCGTGGGCACCCTATTCCCTGCAAGAACACCGAGGACCGGCATGCTCGACTGGGAAGCTAAGAAACATCCAGGCCCGGAAACCTTTCCCAGTCACTCTCAATATGCTAAGTGTAGGGCAACACACTGCACGCCTCCTTGGGAGAGCTAGATTTCCTCAGCACTCCAACAGCTCCGGGCAATCTGTTGTCTCACGTCTACATGTCATGCATATCTGCCTCAATGCCCTAGGCTGAGCGGCACAGAGAAACCAACACTGTTTCACATTCCTTCTACAAAGTCATACCTTAAGACCCCATACTTACAGGAGAAAGTTGCCTTGCGTTCCTGCTGTAACCAAAGCACAGTTCTTCCTCTTACACTGCAGGGATTTAGAAGAGGCTAAGCCCCTATAGCGTACCTAGAGCATTCCTTGGGAGAGGCAGTTCGCTACATGCAGAACTCCGTGCCAAGAACACGTTATTCAGGGAAGGGACCAGTGTGTAGCTAGAGTGTATAGTAACTTGGTAGAAATCACAAGGAGGTAGGCTGCGTGTTCACTGGAAACGGAGACCTGATGGCACAAGGCTTGCTTTCCCATTTTGAAAGCTCCATTCATGCCGCCTTGAACCTACCTAAATACCAGTGTTTTGGACAAGTTTCTAGTCACTGTAGGCAGGGCTCTGGGCAGGGAACGAGTTGTTTCTAAATCAACAGGGTGCTTTCATAGCCTGGGTGGGAGCTCCTCCTGAGACGCTCTAGAGCTACAAGGAAACTTGACGTGAGTCCTTTCCTCCAGGTAAAGCCTTGAATATCCCTGCTGAAGCGGAACGTGGAGCAGTTGCCTTGAGACATTACTTGCAGTTCTCCTTTCTTTTAACGTTAGTACGCTTTTCAAGACACCTAGGATCTCGCTGGGCACCCTATTCCGTGCAAGAACACCGGGAACCGGCAGGCTCCACTGGGTTGCTAAGAAACCTCCAGGCCCGGATACCTTTCCCAGTCACTCTGTGTATGTTAAGTGTAGGGCAACACACTGCACTCTTCCTTGGGAGTGCTACATTTCCTCAGCACTCCAGCAGCTCCATGTAATCTGTTCTCTCACGTCCTACATGTCATGCAAATTGCCTCAATGCCCTAGGCTGAGCGGCACGGAGAAATCAAAACTGCTTCGCATTCCTTCTACAAAGTCATACCTTGAGGCCCCACATTTACAGGAGAAACTCGGCTTGCGTTCCTGCTGTAACCAAAGCACAGTTCTTCCTCTTACACGGCAGGGTTTTAGAAGAGCCTAAGCCCCGATAGCGTTACCAAAGCGTTCCTTGGGAGAGGCAGTTCGCTACATGCAGAACTCCGTGCCAAGAAAACATTCTTCAGGGAAGGGACCACTGTGTAGTTTGAGGGAATATTTACTTGGTAGAAATCACAAGGGGGTAGGCTGCGTGTTCACTGGAAACGGGGACCTGATGGCACAAGGCTTGCTTTCCCATTTTGAAAGCTCCATTCATGCCGCCTTGAACCTACCTAAATACCAGTGTTTTGGACGAGTTTCTTGTGACTGTAGTCAGGGCTCTGGGAAGGGAACGAATTTCTTCTAAATCAACAGGGTGCTTTCGTAGCCTGGGTGGGAGCTCCACCTGAGCCGCTCTAGAGCTCAAAGGAAACTTGACGTGAGTCGTTTCCTCAAGGTAAAGCCTTGAATAGCCCTGCTGAAGCCGAAGCGTGGAGCAGTTTCCTGGAGACATGAGTTGCAGTTCTGCTTTCTTTTAACCTTAGTACGCTTATGAAGACACCTAGTAACTCTCGTGGGCACCCTATTCCCTGCAAGAACACCGAGGACCGGCATGCTCGACTGGGAAGCTAAGAAACATCCAGGCCCGGAAACCTTTCCCAGTCACTCTCAATATGCTAAGTGTAGGGCAACACACTGCACGCCTCCTTGGGAGAGCTAGATTTCCTCAGCACTCCAACAGCTCCGGGCAATCTGTTGTCTCACGTCTACATGTCATGCATATCTGCCTCAATGCCCTAGGCTGAGCGGCACTGAGAAACCAACACTGTTTCACATTCCTTCTACAAAGTCATACCTTAAGACCCCATACTTACAGGAGAAAGTGGCCTTGCGTTCCTGCTGTAACCAAAGCACAGTTCTTCCTCTTACACTGCAGGGATTTAGAAGAGGCTAAGCCCCTATAGCGAACCTAGAGCATTCCTTGGGAGAGGCAGTTCGCTACATGCAGAACTCCGTGCCAAGAACACGTTATTCAGGGAAGGGACCAGTGTGTAGCTAGAGTGTATAGTAACTTGGTAGAAATCACAAGGAGGTAGGCTGCGTGTTCACTGGAAACGGAGACCTGATGGCACAAGGCTTGCTTTCCCATTTTGAAAGCTCCATTCATGCCGCCTTGAACCTACCTAAATACCAGTGTTTTGGACAAGTTTCTAGTCACTGTAGGCAGGGCTCTGGGCAGGGAACGAGTTGTTTCTAAATCAACAGGGTGCTTTCATAGCCTGGGTGGGAGCTCCTCCTGAGACGCTCTAGAGCTACAAGGAAACTTGACGTGAGTCCTTTCCTCCAGGTAAAGCCTTGAATATCCCTGCTGAAGCGGAACGTGGAGCAGTTGCCTTGAGGCGTTACTTGCAGTTCTCCTTTCTTTTAACGTTAGTACGCTTTTCAAGACACCTAGGATCTCGCTGGGCACCCGATTCCGTGCAAGAACACCGAGTACCGGCAGGCTCCACTGGGTTGCTAAGAAACCTCCAGGCCCGGATACCTTTCCCAGTCACTCTGTGTATGTTAAGTGTAGGGCAACACACTGCACTCTTCCTTGGGAGTGCTACATTTCCTCAGCACTCCAACAGCTCCATGTAATCTGTTCTCTCACGTCCTACATGTCATGCAAATTGCCTCAATGCCCTAGGCTGAGCGGCACTGAGAAATCAAAACTGCTTCGCATTCCTTCCACAAAGTCATACCTTGAGGCCCCACACTTACAGGAGAAACTCGGCTTGCGTTCCTCCTGTAACCAAAGCACAGTTCTTCCTCTTACACGGCAGGGTTTTAGAAGAGCCTAAGCCCCGATAGCGTTACCAAAGCGTTCCTTGGGAGAGGCAGTTCGCTACATGCAGAACTCCGTGCCAAGAAAACATTCTTCAGGGAAGGGACCACTGTGTAGTTTGAGGGAATATTTACTTGGTAGAAATCACAAGGGGGTAGGCTGCGTGTTCACTGGAAACGGGGACCTGATGGCACAAGGCTTGCTTTCCCATTTTGAAAGCTCCATTCATGCCGCCTTGAACCTACCTAAATACCAGTGTTTTGGACGAGTTTCTTGTGACTGTAGGCAGGGCTCTGGGAAGGGAACGAGTTTCTTCTAAATCAACAGGGTGCTTTCGTAGCCTGGGTGGGAGCTCCACCTGAGCCGCTCTAGAGCTCAAAGGAAACTTGACGTGAGTCGTTTCCTCAAGGTAAAGCCTTGAATAGCCCCGCTGAAGCCGAAGCGTGGAGCAGTTTCCTGGAGACATGAGTTGCAGTTCTGCTTTCTTTTAACCTTAGTACGCTTATGAAGACACCTAGTAACTCTCGTGGGCACCCTATTCCCTGCAAGAACACCGAGGACCGGCATGCTCGACTGGGAAGCTAAGAAACATCCAGGCCCGGAAACCTTTCCCAGTCACTCTCAATATGCTAAGTGTAGGGCAACACACTGCACGCCTCCTTGGGAGAGCTAGATTTCCTCAGCACTCCAACAGCTCCGGGCAATCTGTTGTCTCACGTCTACATGTCATGCATATCTGCCTCAATGCCCTAGGCTGAGCGGCACAGAGAAACCAACACTGTTTCACATTCCTTCTACAAAGTCATACCTTAAGACCCCATACTTACAGGAGAAAGTTGCCTTGCGTTCCTGCTGTAACCAAAGCACAGTTCTTCCTCTTACACTGCAGGGATTTAGAAGAGGCTAAGCCCCTATAGCGTACCTAGAGCATTCCTTGGGAGAGGCAGTTCGCTACATGCAGAACTCCGTGCCAAGAACACGTTATTCAGGGAAGGGACCAGTGTGTAGCTAGAGTGTATAGTAACTTGGTAGAAATCACAAGGAGGTAGGCTGCGTGTTCACTGGAAACGGAGACCTGATGGCACAAGGCTTGCTTTCCCATTTTGAAAGCTCCATTCATGCCGCCTTGAACCTACCTAAATACCAGTGTTTTGGACAAGTTTCTAGTCACTGTAGGCAGGGCTCTGGGCAGGGAACGAGTTGTTTCTAAATCAACAGGGTGCTTTCATAGCCTGGGTGGGAGCTCCTCCTGAGACGCTCTAGAGCTACAAGGAAACTTGACGTGAGTCCTTTCCTCCAGGTAAAGCCTTGAATATCCCTGCTGAAGCGGAACGTGGAGCAGTTGCCTTGAGACATTACTTGCAGTTCTCCTTTCTTTTAACGTTAGTACGCTTTTCAAGACACCTAGGATCTCGCTGGGCACCCTATTCCGTGCAAGAACACCGGGAACCGGCAGGCTCCACTGGGTTGCTAAGAAACCTCCAGGCCCGGATACCTTTCCCAGTCACTCTGTGTATGTTAAGTGTAGGGCAACACACTGCACTCTTCCTTGGGAGTGCTACATTTCCTCAGCACTCCAGCAGCTCCATGTAATCTGTTCTCTCACGTCCTACATGTCATGCAAATTGCCTCAATGCCCTAGGCTGAGCGGCACGGAGAAATCAAAACTGCTTCGCATTCCTTCTACAAAGTCATACCTTGAGGCCCCACATTTACAGGAGAAACTCGGCTTGCGTTCCTGCTGTAACCAAAGCACAGTTCTTCCTCTTACACGGCAGGGTTTTAGAAGAGCCTAAGCCCCGATAGCGTTACCAAAGCGTTCCTTGGGAGAGGCAGTTCGCTACATGCAGAACTCCGTGCCAAGAAAACATTCTTCAGGGAAGGGACCACTGTGTAGTTTGAGGGAATATTTACTTGGTAGAAATCACAAGGGGGTAGGCTGCGTGTTCACTGGAAACGGGGACCTGATGGCACAAGGCTTGCTTTCCCATTTTGAAAGCTCCATTCATGCCGCCTTGAACCTACCTAAATACCAGTGTTTTGGACGAGTTTCTTGTGACTGTAGTCAGGGCTCTGGGAAGGGAACGAATTTCTTCTAAATCAACAGGGTGCTTTCGTAGCCTGGGTGGGAGCTCCACCTGAGCCGCTCTAGAGCTCAAAGGAAACTTGACGTGAGTCGTTTCCTCAAGGTAAAGCCTTGAATAGCCCTGCTGAAGCCGAAGCGTGGAGCAGTTTCCTGGAGACATGAGTTGCAGTTCTGCTTTCTTTTAACCTTAGTACGCTTATGAAGACACCTAGTAACTCTCGTGGGCACCCTATTCCCTGCAAGAACACCGAGGACCGGCATGCTCGACTGGGAAGCTAAGAAACATCCAGGCCCGGAAACCTTTCCCAGTCACTCTCAATATGCTAAGTGTAGGGCAACACACTGCACGCCTCCTTGGGAGAGCTAGATTTCCTCAGCACTCCAACAGCTCCGGGCAATCTGTTGTCTCACGTCTACATGTCATGCATATCTGCCTCAATGCCCTAGGCTGAGCGGCACTGAGAAACCAACACTGTTTCACATTCCTTCTACAAAGTCATACCTTAAGACCCCATACTTACAGGAGAAAGTGGCCTTGCGTTCCTGCTGTAACCAAAGCACAGTTCTTCCTCTTACACTGCAGGGATTTAGAAGAGGCTAAGCCCCTATAGCGAACCTAGAGCATTCCTTGGGAGAGGCAGTTCGCTACATGCAGAACTCCGTGCCAAGAACACGTTATTCAGGGAAGGGACCAGTGTGTAGCTAGAGTGTATAGTAACTTGGTAGAAATCACAAGGAGGTAGGCTGCGTGTTCACTGGAAACGGAGACCTGATGGCACAAGGCTTGCTTTCCCATTTTGAAAGCTCCATTCATGCCGCCTTGAACCTACCTAAATACCAGTGTTTTGGACAAGTTTCTAGTCACTGTAGGCAGGGCTCTGGGCAGGGAACGAGTTGTTTCTAAATCAACAGGGTGCTTTCATAGCCTGGGTGGGAGCTCCTCCTGAGACGCTCTAGAGCTACAAGGAAACTTGACGTGAGTCCTTTCCTCCAGGTAAAGCCTTGAATATCCCTGCTGAAGCGGAACGTGGAGCAGTTGCCTTGAGGCGTTACTTGCAGTTCTCCTTTCTTTTAACGTTAGTACGCTTTTCAAGACACCTAGGATCTCGCTGGGCACCCGATTCCGTGCAAGAACACCGAGTACCGGCAGGCTCCACTGGGTTGCTAAGAAACCTCCAGGCCCGGATACCTTTCCCAGTCACTCTGTGTATGTTAAGTGTAGGGCAACACACTGCACTCTTCCTTGGGAGTGCTACATTTCCTCAGCACTCCAACAGCTCCATGTAATCTGTTCTCTCACGTCCTACATGTCATGCAAATTGCCTCAATGCCCTAGGCTGAGCGGCACTGAGAAATCAAAACTGCTTCGCATTCCTTCCACAAAGTCATACCTTGAGGCCCCACACTTACAGGAGAAACTCGGCTTGCGTTCCTCCTGTAACCAAAGCACAGTTCTTCCTCTTACACGGCAGGGTTTTAGAAGAGCCTAAGCCCCGATAGCGTTACCAAAGCGTTCCTTGGGAGAGGCAGTTCGCTACATGCAGAACTCCGTGCCAAGAAAACATTCTTCAGGGAAGGGACCACTGTGTAGTTTGAGGGAATATTTACTTGGTAGAAATCACAAGGGGGTAGGCTGCGTGTTCACTGGAAACGGGGACCTGATGGCACAAGGCTTGCTTTCCCATTTTGAAAGCTCCATTCATGCCGCCTTGAACCTACCTAAATACCAGTGTTTTGGACGAGTTTCTTGTGACTGTAGGCAGGGCTCTGGGAAGGGAACGAGTTTCTTCTAAATCAACAGGGTGCTTTCGTAGCCTGGGTGGGAGCTCCACCTGAGCCGCTCTAGAGCTCAAAGGAAACTTGACGTGAGTCGTTTCCTCAAGGTAAAGCCTTGAATAGCCCTGCTGAAGCCGAAGCGTGGAGCAGTTTCCTGGAGACATGAGTTGCAGTTCTGCTTTCTTTTAACCTTAGTACGCTTATGAAGACACCTAGTAACTCTCGTGGGCACCCTATTCCCTGCAAGAACACCGAGGACCGGCATGCTCGACTGGGAAGCTAAGAAACATCCAGGCCCGGAAACCTTTCCCAGTCACTCTCAATATGCTAAGTGTAGGGCAACACACTGCACGCCTCCTTGGGAGAGCTAGATTTCCTCAGCACTCCAACAGCTCCGGGCAATCTGTTGTCTCACGTCTACATGTCATGCATATCTGCCTCAATGCCCTAGGCTGAGCGGCACTGAGAAACCAACACTGTTTCACATTCCTTCTACAAAGTCATACCTTAAGACCCCATACTTACAGGAGAAAGTTGCCTTGCGTTCCTGCTGTAACCAAAGCACAGTTCTTCCTCTTACACTGCAGGGATTTAGAAGAGGCTAAGCCCCTATAGCGTACCTAGAGCATTCCTTGGGAGAGGCAGTTCGCTACATGCAGAACTCCGTGCCAAGAACACGTTATTCAGGGAAGGGACCAGTGTGTAGCTAGAGTGTATAGTAACTTGGTAGAAATCACAAGGAGGTAGGCTGCGTGTTCACTGGAAACGGAGACCTGATGGCACAAGGCTTGCTTTCCCATTTTGAAAGCTCCATTCATGCCGCCTTGAACCTACCTAAATACCAGTGTTTTGGACAAGTTTCTAGTCACTGTAGGCAGGGCTCTGGGCAGGGAACGAGTTGTTTCTAAATCAACAGGGTGCTTTCAGAGCCTGGGTGGGAGCTCCTCCTGAGACGCTCTAGAGCTACAAGGAAACTTGACGTGAGTCCTTTCCTCCAGGTAAAGCCTTGAATATCCCTGCTGAAGCGGAACGTGGAGCAGTTGCCTTGAGGCGTTACTTGCAGTTCTCCTTTCTTTTAACGTTAGTACGCTTTGCAAGACACCTAGGATCTCGCTGGGCACCCGATTCCGTGCAAGAACACCGAGTACCGGCAGGCTCCACTGGGTTGCTAAGAAACCTCCAGGCCCGGATACCTTTCCCAGTCACTCTGTGTATGTTAAGTGTAGGGCAACACACTGCACTCTTCCTTGGGAGTGCTACATTTCCTCAGCACTCCAGCAGCTCCATGTAATCTGTTCTCTCACGTCCTACATGTCATGCAAATTGCCTCAATGCCCTAGGCTGAGCGGCACGGAGAAATCAAAACTGCTTCGCATTCCTTCTACAAAGTCATACCTTGAGGCCCCACACTTACAGGAGAAACTCGGCTTGCGTTCCTGCTGTAACCAAAGCACAGTTCTTCCTCTTACACGGCAGGGTTTTAGAAGAGCCTAAGCCCCGATAGCGTTACCAAAGCGTTCCTTGGGAGAGGCAGTTCGCTACATGCAGAACTCCGTGCCAAGAAAACATTCTTCAGGGAAGGGACCACTGTGTAGTTTGAGGGAATATTTACTTGGTAGAAATCACAAGGGGGTAGGCTGCGTGTTCACTGGAAACGGGGACCTGATGGCACAAGGCTTGCTTTCCCATTTTGAAAGCTCCATTCATGCCGCCTTGAACCTACCTAAATACCAGTGTTTTGGACGAGTTTCTTGTGACTGTAGGCAGGGCTCTGGGAAGGGAACGAGTTTCTTCTAAATCAACAGGGTGCTTTCGTAGCCTGGGTGGGAGCTCCACCTGAGCCGCTCTAGAGCTCAAAGGAAACTTGACGTGAGTCGTTTCCTCAAGGTAAAGCCTTGAATAGCCCTGCTGAAGCCGAAGCGTGGAGCAGTTTCCTGGAGACATGAGTTGCAGTTCTGCTTTCTTTTAACCTTAGTACGCTTATGAAGACACCTAGTAACTCTCGTGGGCACCCTATTCCCTGCAAGAACACCGAGGACCGGCATGCTCGACTGGGAAGCTAAGAAACATCCAGGCCCGGAAACCTTTCCCAGTCACTCTCAATATGCTAAGTGTAGGGCAACACACTGCACGCCTCCTTGGGAGAGCTAGATTTCCTCAGCACTCCAACAGCTCCGGGCAATCTGTTGTCTCACGTCTACATGTCATGCATATCTGCCTCAATGCCCTAGGCTGAGCGGCACTGAGAAACCAACACTGTTTCACATTCCTTCTACAAAGTCATACCTTAAGACCCCATACTTACAGGAGAAAGTGGCCTTGCGTTCCTGCTGTAACCAAAGCACAGTTCTTCCTCTTACACTGCAGGGATTTAGAAGAGGCTAAGCCCCTATAGCGTACCTAGAGCATTCCTTGGGAGAGGCAGTTCGCTACATGCAGAACTCCGTGCCAAGAACACGTTATTCAGGGAAGGGACCAGTGTGTAGCTAGAGTGTATAGTAACTTGGTAGAAATCACAAGGAGGTAGGCTGCGTGTTCACTGGAAACGGAGACCTGATGGCACAAGGCTTGCTTTCCCATTTTGAAAGCTCCATTCATGCCGCCTTGAACCTACCTAAATACCAGTGTTTTGGACAAGTTTCTAGTCACTGTAGGCAGGGCTCTGGGCAGGGAACGAGTTGTTTCTAAATCAACAGGGTGCTTTCATAGCCTGGGTGGGAGCTCCTCCTGAGACGCTCTAGAGCTACAAGGAAACTTGACGTGAGTCCTTTCCTCTAGGTAAAGCCTTGAATATCCCTGCTGAAGCGGAACGTGGAGCAGTTGCCTTGAGGCATTACTTGCAGTTCTCCTTTCTTTTAACGTTAGTACGCTTTTCAAGACACCTAGGATCTCGCTGGGCACCCGATTCCGTGCAAGAACACCGGGTACCGGCAGGCTCCACTGGGTTGCTAAGAAACCTCCAGGCCCGGATACCTTTCCCAGTCACTCTGTGTATGTTAAGTGTAGGGCAACACACTGCACTCTTCCTTGGGAGTGCTACATTTCCTCAGCACTCCAGCAGCTCCATGTAATCTGTTCTCTCACGTCCTACATGTCATGCAAAGTGCCTCAATGCCCTAGGCTGAGCGGCACGGAGAAATCAAAACTGCTTCGCATTCCTTCTACAAAGTCATACCTTGAGGCCCCACACTTACAGGAGAAACTCGGCTTGCGTTCCTGCTGTAACCAAAGCACAGTTCTTCCTCTTACACGGCAGGGTTTTAGAAGAGCCTAAGCCCCGATAGCGTTACCAAAGCGTTCCTTGGGAGAGGCAGTTCGCTACATGCAGAACTCCGTGCCAAGAAAACATTCTTCAGGGAAGGGACCACTGTGTAGTTTGAGGGAATATTTACTTGGTAGAAATCACAAGGGGGTAGGCTGCGTGTTCACTGGAAACGGGGACCTGATGGCACAAGGCTTGCTTTCCCATTTTGAAAGCTCCATTCATGCCGCCTTGAACCTACCTAAATACCAGTGTTTTGGACGAGTTTCTTGTGACTGTAGGCAGGGCTCTGGGAAGGGAACGAGTTTCTTCTAAATCAACAGGGTGCTTTCGTAGCCTGGGTGGGAGCTCCACCTGAGCCGCTCTAGAGCTCAAAGGAAACTTGACGTGAGTCGTTTCCTCAAGGTAAAGCCTTGAATAGCCCTGCTGAAGCCGAAGCGTGGAGCAGTTTCCTGGAGACATGAGTTGCAGTTCTGCTTTCTTTTAACCTTAGTACGCTTATGAAGACACCTAGTAACTCTCGTGGGCACCCTATTCCCTGCAAGAACACTGAGGACCGGCATGCTCGACTGGGAAGCTAAGAAACATCCAGGCCCGGAAACCTTTCCCAGTCACTCTCAATATGCTAAGTGTAGGGCAACACACTGCACGCCTCCTTGGGAGAGCTAGATTTCCTCAGCACTCCAACAGCTCCGGGCAATCTGTTGTCTCACGTCTACATGTCATGCATATCTGCCTCAATGCCCTAGGCTGAGCGGCACTGAGAAACCAACACTGTTTCACATTCCTTCTACAAAGTCATACCTTAAGACCCCATACTTACAGGAGAAAGTTGCCTTGCGTTCCTGCTGTAACCAAAGCACAGTTCTTCCTCTTACACTGCAGGGATTTAGAAGAGGCTAAGCCCCTATAGCGTACCTAGAGCATTCCTTGGGAGAGGCAGTTCGCTACATGCAGAACTCCGTGCCAAGAACACGTTATTCAGGGAAGGGACCAGTGTGTAGCTAGAGTGTATAGTAACTTGGTAGAAATCACAAGGAGGTAGGCTGCGTGTTCACTGGAAACGGAGACCTGATGGCACAAGGCTTGCTTTCCCATTTTGAAAGCTCCATTCATGCCGCCTTGAACCTACCTAAATACCAGTGTTTTGGACAAGTTTCTAGTCACTGTAGGCAGGGCTCTGGGCAGGGAACTAGTTGTTTCTAAATCAACAGGGTGCTTTCAGAGCCTGGGTGGGAGCTCCTCCTGAGACGCTCTAGAGCTACAAGGAAACTTGACGTGAGTCCTTTCCTCCAGGTAAAGCCTTGAATATCCCTGCTGAAGCGGAACGTGGAGCAGTTGCCTTGAGGCGTTACTTGCAGTTCTCCTTTCTTTTAACGTTAGTACGCTTTGCAAGACACCTAGGATCTCGCTGGGCACCCGATTCCGTGCAAGAACACCGAGTACCGGCAGGCTCCACTGGGTTGCTAAGAAACCTCCAGGCCCGGATACCTTTCCCAGTCACTCTGTGTATGTTAAGTGTAGGGCAACACACTGCACTCTTCCTTGGGAGTGCTACATTTCCTCAGCACTCCAGCAGCTCCATGTAATCTGTTCTCTCACGTCCTACATGTCATGCAAATTGCCTCAATGCCCTAGGCTGAGCGGCACGGAGAAATCAAAACTGCTTCGCATTCCTTCTACAAAGTCATACCTTGAGGCCCCACACTTACAGGAGAAACTCGGCTTGCGTTCCTGCTGTAACCAAAGCACAGTTCTTCCTCTTACACGGCAGGGTTTTAGAAGAGCCTAAGCCCCGATAGCGTTACCAAAGCGTTCCTTGGGAGAGGCAGTTCGCTACATGTAGAACTCCGTGCCAAGAAAACATTCTTCAGGGAAGGGACCACTGTGTAGTTTGAGGGAATATTTACTTGGTAGAAATCACAAGGGGGTAGGCTGCGTGTTCACTGGAAACGGGGACCTGATGGCACAAGGCTTGCTTTCCCATTTTGAAAGCTCCATTCATGCCGCCTTGAACCTACCTAAATACCAGTGTTTTGGACGAGTTTCTTGTGACTGTAGGCAGGGCTCTGGGAAGGGAACGAGTTTCTTCTAAATCAACAGGGTGCTTTCGTAGCCTGGGTGGGAGCTCCACCTGAGCCGCTCTAGAGCTCAAAGGAAACTTGACGTGAGTCGTTTCCTCAAGGTAAAGCCTTGAATAGCCCTGCTGAAGCCGAAGCGTGGAGCAGTTTCCTGGAGACATGAGTTGCAGTTCTGCTTTCTTTTAACCTTAGTACGCTTATGAAGACACCTAGTAACTCTCGTGGGCACCCTATTCCCTGCAAGAACACCGAGGACCGGCATGCTCGACTGGGAAGCTAAGAAACATCCAGGCCCGGAAACCTTTCCCAGTCACTCTCAATATGCTAAGTGTAGGGCAACACACTGCACGCCTCCTTGGGAGAGCTAGATTTCCTCAGCACTCCAACAGCTCCGGGCAATCTGTTGTCTCACGTCTACATGTCATGCATATCTGCCTCAATGCCCTAGGCTGAGCGGCA
>NW_026871683.1:0-61510 GCF_028564815.1 Eubalaena glacialis | reverse complement strand
GGATATTGAAGGTGTACCGAAGTGGAGGTTCTTGGAAACAGAGCAGCCGTAAACTTTAGGGTGCCTGTGTCTTGTTGATTTTTAGTTTTCCCAATTTATACGCCCTTGAGTGGAAGTGCCCTATGCTCTCTACGCTGTGTTTATTACTTGTTTCAGGACACACCGTACTCTTCTCCAGAGTGCCTGTTGGCAATTTACATCCCGCCCATCAGCGTAGCAAGGCTCCCATGTCTCCATGGCCTGTCCTGCTTTTCTGGTTTTTACACTTTGTTCAGCATGGCCCTTTTGACCGAGGGCAAGCGAGACTTCTTTGTAGCGCTGATTTGCCCTTCCGGCTTGCTTGGTTGGCCATAAAGGGCGTATGCGTTTTTTCCTGAATATATTCAGGAAAAAACGCATACGCCCTTTTTGGCCAAGGGCATCATTGTCAACGTTTTGCCGCTTTTCATGTGCTTTAAAGGCGAGTCGAATCTACCTCCTGAAATCTGTTTCCTGCAAATCTGCCTTGCTTTCAAATCCTCTTCGTTGCCTTCCCTCAATATATTTGTGGACGAGAGTTCTCATTTATAACTCTGCACGTTTGTGAATTGCAGTGCCCCTGAGCTCCATTTGTCTCCTCGCTTTTTTGGGAGCTGGCCGCAAAAGCGCAGGATTGCTTCAGGCCCTATTTTGGTTCTGGGGGGCAGGCTGAGCCTGTGGTTCATTCTTCTTCCTGATGGGAAAATGGAGTGACCTGTGCCTGTCCCAACACCTAGGGCTAGTCTTTCGTTGGTTCCCCGTCTTCCCGTTCATCCTCAGGACAAATTGCAACCTGGACGAAACAGTAGGTTAAAGGTGCTGATTCTCCAAGTAGGGAGATGTTTAGTCAAGCGGCTGGAATGGTGAACCCGAGCACAAGGAGAGGAGAAATGAGGTGCGTTTTAGAAACCTTTCCCGATCTCACGGCATACCATCTTCTGGCTTTCCCATGCATGTTTTGATGTAGGAAGATTCCCTTGTACCTGGAGATTTGAGACCCATGGGGTGTGTTCCCCGCAGTGTTACTTTAAAGTATCTGCGTTTGCTCACCCAACCTCACCAATCCTCTCAGCCCCAAGAGTGTCCAGCCTTATGTCTCATCCAGCTGTGGGTCTAGATATGGTCAATCCAGGTTGCATCATTGACCCTGAACGGATTTTGTAAGAATTTCTCTCTCTTTCACTGTCTTTGTTTTGTTGGTTTTTTAAAGTAATTTATGTTTAGAATCGGGCTTGGCTGCTTTTCCCTGCTGTGTTGATGCCGCTTTACACCCTCTTGATTCACTTGCAGAGAGATATCGATACATAGGTTTTCAGATTCTTACTAGTCAGATATATTCTTGTGTGGTGACTAGGGTGTGTTGAGTCCAGTTCACTGAGCAGGGAGTAGGCCTTGTCTATTACATATTTGGCTTATGGAGCGGTCTCTGAGCTAATTTCAAACCCTTGTTTTATGCATCACCCCACCTCACCTTTCCCGTTAAGCAGCCATAGTGTGTCTTCTAAAGGTGTGACTCTGTTCTGTTTTGTAATTCAGTTCAAGTGTAGCGATTTTGACATTCCCTCTATAAGCGATATCTTAGGATAAGTGTCTTTTTCTGTGTGACTTATTTCACTTAGAATCATCGTACCTAAATCCACTCATCATGCTGCTAACTAGCCTTATGACATTGATTTCATGGCTGAGTGATATTCCATTGTGCCAAGTACCACCATTTCTTTATCCATTTTTCTCTTTCCTGGGATATTGAAGGTGTACCGAAGTGGAGGTTCTTGGAAACAGAGCAGCCGTAAACTTTAGGGTGCCTGTGTCTTGTTGATTTTTAGTTTTCCCAATTTATACGCCCTTGAGTGGAAGTGCCCTATGCTCTCTACGCTGTGTTTATTACTTGTTTCAGGACACACCGTACTCTTCTCCAGAGTGCCTGTTGGCAATTTACATCCCGCCCATCAGCGTAGCAAGGCTCCCATGTCTCCATGGCCTGTCCTGCTTTTCTGGTTTTTACACTTTGTTCAGCATGGCCCTTTTGACCGAGGGCAAGCGAGACTTCTTTGTAGCGCTGATTTGCCCTTCCGGCTTGCTTGGTTGGCCATAAAGGGCGTATGCGTTTTTTCCTGAATATATTCAGGAAAAAACGCATACGCCCTTTTTGGCCAAGGGCATCATTGTCAACGTTTTGCCGCTTTTCATGTGCTTTAAAGGCGAGTCGAATCTACCTCCTGAAATCTGTTTCCTGCAAATCTGCCTTGCTTTCAAATCCTCTTCGTTGCCTTCCCTCAATATATTTGTGGACGAGAGTTCTCATTTATAACTCTGCACGTTTGTGAATTGCAGTGCCCCTGAGCTCCATTTGTCTCCTCGCTTTTTTGGGAGCTGGCCGCAAAAGCGCAGGATTGCTTCAGGCCCTATTTTGGTTCTGGGGGGCAGGCTGAGCCTGTGGTTCATTCTTCTTCCTGATGGGAAAATGGAGTGACCTGTGCCTGTCCCAACACCTAGGGCTAGTCTTTCGTTGGTTCCCCGTCTTCCCGTTCATCCTCAGGACAAATTGCAACCTGGACGAAACAGTAGGTTAAAGGTGCTGATTCTCCAAGTAGGGAGATGTTTAGTCAAGCGGCTGGAATGGTGAACCCGAGCACAAGGAGAGGAGAAATGAGGTGCGTTTTAGAAACCTTTCCCAATCTCACGGCATACCATCTTCTGGCTTTCCCATGCATGTTTTGATGTAGGAAGATTCCCTTGTACCTGGAGATTTGAGACCCATGGGGTGTGTTCCCCGCAGTGTTACTTTAAAGTATCTGCGTTTGCTCACCCAACCTCACCAATCCTCTCAGCCCCAAGAGTGTCCAGCCTTATGTCTCATCCAGCTGTGGGTCTAGATATGGTCAATCCAGGTTGCATCATTGACCCTGAACGGATTTTGTAAGAATTTCTCTCTCTTTCACTGTCTTTGTTTTGTTGGTTTTTTAAAGTAATTTATGTTTAGAATCGGGCTTGGCTGCTTTTCCCTGCTGTGTTGATGCCGCTTTACACCCTCTTGATTCACTTGCAGAGAGATATCGATACATAGGTTTTCAGATTCTTACTAGTCAGATATATTCTTGTGTGGTGACTAGGGTGTGTTGAGTCCAGTTCACTGAGCAGGGAGTAGGCCTTGTCTATTACATATTTGGCTTATGGAGCGGTCTCTGAGCTAATTTCAAACCCTTGTTTTATGCATCACCCCACCTCACCTTTCCCGTTAAGCAGCCATAGTGTGTCTTCTAAAGGTGTGACTCTGTTCTGTTTTGTAATTCAGTTCAAGTGTAGCGATTTTGACATTCCCTCTATAAGCGATATCTTAGGATAAGTGTCTTTTTCTGTGTGACTTATTTCACTTAGAATCATCGTACCTAAATCCACTCATCATGCTGCTAACTAGCCTTATGACATTGATTTCATGGCTGAGTGATATTCCATTGTGCCAAGTACCACCATTTCTTTATCCATTTTTCTCTTTCCTGGGATATTGAAGGTGTACCGAAGTGGAGGTTCTTGGAAACAGAGCAGCCGTAAACTTTAGGGTGCCTGTGTCTTGTTGATTTTTAGTTTTCCCAATTTATACGCCCTTGAGTGGAAGTGCCCTATGCTCTCTACGCTGTGTTTATTACTTGTTTCAGGACACACCGTACTCTTCTCCAGAGTGCCTGTTGGCAATTTACATCCCGCCCATCAGCGTAGCAAGGCTCCCATGTCTCCATGGCCTGTCCTGCTTTTCTGGTTTTTACACTTTGTTCAGCATGGCCCTTTTGACCGAGGGCAAGCGAGACTTCTTTGTAGCGCTGATTTGCCCTTCCGGCTTGCTTGGTTGGCCATAAAGGGCGTATGCGTTTTTTCCTGAATATATTCAGGAAAAAACGCATACGCCCTTTTTGGCCAAGGGTATCATTGTCAACGTTTTGCCGCTTTTCATGTGCTTTAAAGGCGAGTCGAATCTACCTCCTGAAATCTGTTTCCTGCAAATCTGCCTTGCTTTCAAATCCTCTTCGTTGCCTTCCCTCAATATATTTGTGGACGAGAGTTCTCATTTATAACTCTGCACGTTTGTGAATTGCAGTGCCCCTGAGCTCCATTTGTCTCCTCGCTTTTTTGGGAGCTGGCCGCAAATGCGCAGGATTGCTTCAGGCCCTATTTTGGTTCTGGGGGGCAGGCTGAGCCTGTGGTTCATTCTTCTTCCTGATGGGAAAATGGAGTGACCTGTGCCTGTCCCAACACCTAGGGCTCGTCTCACATTGGTTCCCCGTCTTCCCGTTCATCCTCAGGACAAATTGCAACCTGGACGAAACAGTAGGTTAAAGGTGCTGATTCTCCAAGTAGGGAGATGGTTAGTCAAGCGGCTGGAATGGTGAACCCGAGCACAAGGAGAGGAGAAATGAGGAGCGTTTTAGAAACCTTTCCCGATCTCACGGCATACCATCTTCTGGCTTTCCCATGCATGTTTTGATGTAGGAAGATTCCCTTGTACCTGGAGATTTGAGACCCATGGGGTGTGTTCCCCGCAGTGTTACTTTAAAGTATCTGCGTTTGCTCACCCAACCTCACCAATCCTCTCAGCCCCAAGAGTGTCCAGCCTTATGTCTCATCCAGCTGTGGGTCTAGATATGGTCAATCCAGGTTGCATCATACATCCTGAACGGATTTTGTAAGAATTTCTCTCTCTTTCGCTGTCTTTGTTTTGTGGGTTTTTTAAAGTAATTTATGTTTAGAATCGGGCTTGGCTGCTTTTCCCTGCTGTGTTGATGCCGCTTTACACCCTCTTGATTCACTTGCAGAGAGATATCGATACATAGGTTTTCAGATTCTTACTAGTCAGATATATTCTTGTGCGGTGACTAGGGGGTGTTGAGTCCAGTTCACTGAGCAGGGAGTTGGCCTTCTCTATTACATATTTGGCTTATGGAGCGGTCTCTGAGCTAATTTCAAACCCTTGTTTTATGCATCACCCCACCTCAGCTTTCCCGTTAAGCAGCCATAGTGTGTCTTCTAAAGGTGTGACTCTGTTCTGTTTTGTAATTCAGTTCAAGTGTAGCGATTTTGACATTCCCTCTAAAAGTGATATCTTAGGATAAGTGTCTTTTTCTGTGTGACTTATTTCACTTAGAATCATCGTACCTAAATCCACTCATCATGCTGCTAACTAGCCTTATGACATTGATTTCATGGCTGAGTGATATTCCATTGTGCCAAGTACCACCATTTCTTTATCCATTTTTCTCTTTCCTGGGATATTGAATGTGTTCCGAAGCGGAGGTTCTTGGAAACAGAGCAGCCGTAAACTTTAGGGTGCTTGTGTCTTGTTTATTTTTAGTTTTCCCAATTTATACGCCCATGAGTGGAAGTGCCCTATGCTCTCTACGCTGTGTTTATTACTTGTTTCAGGACACACCGTACTCTTCTCCAGAGTGCCTGTTGGCAATTTATATCCCGCCCATCAGCGTAGCAAGGCTCCCATGTCTCCATGGCCTGTCCTGCTTTTCTGGTTTTTACTGTTTGTTCAGCATGGCCCTTTTGACCGAGGGCAAGCGAGACTTCTTTGTAGCGCTGATTTGCCCTTCCGGCTTGCTTGGTTGGCCAAAAAGGGCGTATGCGTTTTTTCCTGAATATATTCAGGAAAAAACGCATACGCCCTTTTTGGCCAAGGGCATCATTGTCAACGTTTTGCCGCTTTTCATGTGCTTTAAAGGCGAGTCGAATCTACCTCCTGAAATCTGTTTCCTGCAAATCTGCCTTGCTTTCAAATCCTCTTCGTTGCCTTCCCTCAATATATTTGTGGACGAGAGTTCTCATTTATAACTCTGCACGTTTGTGAATTGCAGTGCCCCTGAGCTCCATTTGTCTCCTCGCTTTTTTGGGAGCTGGCCGCAAAAGCGCAGGATTGCTTCAGGCCCTATTTTGGTTCTGGGGGGCAGGCTGAGCCTGTGGTTCATTCTTCTTCCTGATGGGAAAATGGAGTGACCTATGCCTGTCCCAACACCTAGGGCTCGTCTCTCGTTGGTTCCGCGTCTTCCCGTTCATCCTCAGGACAAATTGCAACCTGTACAATCAGGAGGTTAAAGGTGCTGATTCTCCAAGTAGGGAGATGGTTAGTCAAGCGGCTGGAATGGCGAACCCGAGCACAAGGAGAGGATAAATGAGGTGCGTTTTAGAAACCTTTCCCGATCTCACGGCATACCATATTCTGGCTTTCCCATGCATGTTTTGATGTAGGAAGATTCCCTTGTACCTGGAGATTTGAGACCCATGGGGTGTGTTCCCCGCAGTGTTACTTTAAATTATCTGCGTTTGCTCACCCAACCTCACCAATCCTCTCAGCCCCAAGAGTGTCCAGCCTTATGTCTCATCCAGCTGTGGGTCTAGATATGGTCAATCCAGGTTGCATCATAGACCCTGAACGGATTTTGTAAGAATTTCTCTCTCTTTCACTGTCTTTGTTTTGTGGGTTTTTTAAAGTAATTTATGTTTAGAATCGGGCTTGGCTGCTTTTCCCTGCTTTGTTGATGCCGCTTTACACTCTCTTCATTCACTTGCAGAGAGATATCGATACATAGGTTTTCAGATTCGTACTAGTCAGAATTATTCTTGTGCGGTGACTAGGGGGTGTTGAGTCCAGTTCACTGAGCAGGGAGTAGGCCTTGTCTATTACATATTTGGCTTATGGAGCGGTGTCTGAGCTAATTTCAAACCCTTGTTTTATGCATCACCCCACCTCACCTTTCCCGTTAAGCAGCCATAGTGTGTCTTCTAAAGGTGTGACTCTGTTCTGTTTTGTAATTCAGTTCAAGTGTAGCGATTTTGACATTCCCTCTATAAGCGATATCTTAGGATAAGTGTCTTTTTCTGTGTGACTTATTTCACTTAGAATCATCGTACCTAAATCCACACATCATGCTGCTAACTAGCCTTATGACATTGATTTCATGGCTGAGTGATATTCCATTGTGCCAAGTACCACCATTGTTTTATACATTTTTCTCTTTCCTGGGATATTGAAGGTGTACCGAAGCGGAGGTTCTTGGAAACAGAGCAGCCGTAAACTTTAGGGTGCCTGTGTCTTGTTGATTTTTAGTTTTCCCAATTTATACGCCCATGAGTGGAAGTGCCCTATGCTCTCTACGCTGTGTTTATTACTTGTTTCAGGACACACCGTACTCTTCTCCAGAGTGCCTGTTGGCAATTTATATCCCGCCCATCAGCGTAGCAAGGCTCCCATGTCTCCATGGCCTGTCCTGCTTTTCTGGTTTTTACTGTTTGTTCAGCATGGCCCTTTTGACCGAGGGCAAGCGAGACTTCTTTGTATTGCTGATTTGCCCTTCCGGCTTGCTTGGTTGGCCAAAAAGGGCGTATGCGTTTTTTCCTGAATATATTCAGGAAAAAACGCATACGCCCTTTTTGGCCAAGGGCATCATTGTCAACGTTTTGCCGCTTTTCATGTGCTTTAAAGGCGAGTCGAATCTACCTCCTGAAATCTGTTTCCTGCAAATCTGCCTTGCTTTCAAATCCTCTTCGTTGCCTTCCCTCAATATATTTGTGGACGAGAGTTCTCATTTATAACTCTGCACGTTTGTGAATTGCAGTGCCCCTGAGCTCCATTTGTCTCCCCGCTTTTTTGGGAGCTGGCCGCAAAAGCGCAGGATTGCTTCAGGCCCTATTTTGGTTCTGGGGTGCAGGCTGAGCCTGTGGTTCATTCTTCTTCCTGATGGGAAAATGGAGTGACCTATGCCTGTCCCAACACCTAGGGGTCGTCTCTCGTTGGTTCCGCGTCTTCCCGTTCATCCTCAGGACAAATTGCAACCTGTACAATCAGGAGGTTAAAGGTTCTGATTCTCCAAGTAGGGAGATGGTTAGTCAAGCGGCTGGAATGGCGAACCCGAGCACAAGGAGAGGGGAAATGAGGTGCGTTTTAGAAACCTTTCCCGATCTCATGGCATACCATCTTCTGGGTTTCCCATGCATGTTTGCATGTAGGAAGATTCCCTTGTACCTGGAGATTTGAGACCCATGGGGTGTGTTCCCCGCAGTGTTACTTTAAAGTATCTGCGTTTGCTCACCCAACCTCACCAATCCTCTCAGCCCCAAGAGTGTCCAGCCTTATGTCTCATCCAGCTGTGGGTCTAGATATGGTCAATCCAGGTTGCATCATAGACCCTGAACGGATTTTGTAAGAATTTCTCTCTCTTTCACTGTCTTTGTTTTGTGGGTTTTTTAAAGTAATTTATGTTTAGAATCGGGCTTGGCTGCTTTTCCCTGCTGTGTTGATGCCGCTTTACACCCTCTTGATTCACTTGCAGAGAGATATCGATACATAGGTTTTCAGATTCTTACTAGTCAGATATATTCTTGTGTGGTGACTAGGGTGTGTTGAGTCCAGTTCACTGAGCAGGGAGTAGGCCTTGTCTATTACATATTTGGCTTATGGAGCGGTCTCTGAGCTAATTTCAAACCCTTGTTTTATGCATCACCCCACCTCACCTTTCCCGTTAAGCAGCCATAGTGTGTCTTCTAAAGGTGTGCCTCTGTTCTGTTTTGTAATTCAGTTCAAGTGTAGCCATTTTGACATTCCCTCTATAAGCGATATCTTAGGATAAGTGTCTTTTTCTGTGTGACTTATTTCACTTAGAATCATCGTACCTAAATCCACTCATCATGCTGCTAACTAGCCTTATGACATTGATTTCATGGCTGAGTGATATTCCATTGTGCCAAGTACCACCATTTCTTTATCCATTTTTCTCTTTCCTGGGATATTGAAGGTGTACCGAAGTGGAGGTTCTTGGAAACAGAGCAGCCGTAAACTTTAGGGTGCCTGTGTCTTGTTGATTTTTAGTTTTCCCAATTTATACGCCCTTGAGTGGAAGTGCCCTATGCTCTCTACGCTGTGTTTATTACTTGTTTCAGGACACACCGTACTCTTCTCCAGAGTGCCTGTTGGCAATTTACATCCCGCCCATCAGCGTAGCAAGGCTCCCATGTCTCCATGGCCTGTCCTGCTTTTCTGGTTTTTACACTTTGTTCAGCATGGCCCTTTTGACCGAGGGCAAGCGAGACTTCTTTGTAGCGCTGATTTGCCCTTCCGGCTTGCTTGGTTGGCCATAAAGGGCGTATGCGTTTTTTCCTGAATATATTCAGGAAAAAACGCATACGCCCTTTTTGGCCAAGGGCATCATTGTCAACGTTTTGCCGCTTTTCATGTGCTTTAAAGGCGAGTCGAATCTACCTCCTGAAATCTGTTTCCTGCAAATCTGCCTTGCTTTCAAATCCTCTTCGTTGCCTTCCCTCAATATATTTGTGGACGAGAGTTCTCATTTATAACTCTGCACGTTTGTGAATTGCAGTGCCCCTGAGCTCCATTTGTCTCCTCGCTTTTTTGGGAGCTGGCCGCAAAAGCGCAGGATTGCTTCAGGCCCTATTTTGGTTCTGGGGGGCAGGCTGAGCCTGTGGTTCATTCTTCTTCCTGATGGGAAAATGGAGTGACCTGTGCCTGTCCCAACACCTAGGGCTAGTCTTTCGTTGGTTCCCCGTCTTCCCGTTCATCCTCAGGACAAATTGCAACCTGGACGAAACAGTAGGTTAAAGGTGCTGATTCTCCAAGTAGGGAGATGTTTAGTCAAGCGGCTGGAATGGTGAACCCGAGCACAAGGAGAGGAGAAATGAGGTGCGTTTTAGAAACCTTTCCCGATCTCACGGCATACCATCTTCTGGCTTTCCCATGCATGTTTTGATGTAGGAAGATTCCCTTGTACCTGGAGATTTGAGACCCATGGGGTGTGTTCCCCGCAGTGTTACTTTAAAGTATCTGCGTTTGCTCACCCAACCTCACCAATCCTCTCAGCCCCAAGAGTGTCCAGCCTTATGTCTCATCCAGCTGTGGGTCTAGATATGGTCAATCCAGGTTGCATCATTGACCCTGAACGGATTTTGTAAGAATTTCTCTCTCTTTCACTGTCTTTGTTTTGTTGGTTTTTTAAAGTAATTTATGTTTAGAATCGGGCTTGGCTGCTTTTCCCTGCTGTGTTGATGCCGCTTTACACCCTCTTGATTCACTTGCAGAGAGATATCGATACATAGGTTTTCAGATTCTTACTAGTCAGATATATTCTTGTGTGGTGACTAGGGTGTGTTGAGTCCAGTTCACTGAGCAGGGAGTAGGCCTTGTCTATTACATATTTGGCTTATGGAGCGGTCTCTGAGCTAATTTCAAACCCTTGTTTTATGCATCACCCCACCTCACCTTTCCCGTTAAGCAGCCATAGTGTGTCTTCTAAAGGTGTGACTCTGTTCTGTTTTGTAATTCAGTTCAAGTGTAGCGATTTTGACATTCCCTCTATAAGCGATATCTTAGGATAAGTGTCTTTTTCTGTGTGACTTATTTCACTTAGAATCATCGTACCTAAATCCACTCATCATGCTGCTAACTAGCCTTATGACATTGATTTCATGGCTGAGTGATATTCCATTGTGCCAAGTACCACCATTTCTTTATCCATTTTTCTCTTTCCTGGGATATTGAAGGTGTACCGAAGTGGAGGTTCTTGGAAACAGAGCAGCCGTAAACTTTAGGGTGCCTGTGTCTTGTTGATTTTTAGTTTTCCCAATTTATACGCCCTTGAGTGGAAGTGCCCTATGCTCTCTACGCTGTGTTTATTACTTGTTTCAGGACACACCGTACTCTTCTCCAGAGTGCCTGTTGGCAATTTACATCCCGCCCATCAGCGTAGCAAGGCTCCCATGTCTCCATGGCCTGTCCTGCTTTTCTGGTTTTTACACTTTGTTCAGCATGGCCCTTTTGACCGAGGGCAAGCGAGACTTCTTTGTAGCGATGATTTGCCCTTCCGGCTTGCTTGGTTGGCCATAAAGGGCGTATGCGTTTTTTCCTGAATATATTCAGGAAAAAACGCATACGCCCTTTTTGGCCAAGGGTATCATTGTCAACGTTTTGCCGCTTTTCATGTGCTTTAAAGGCGAGTCGAATCTACCTCCTGAAATCTGTTTCCTGCAAATCTGCCTTGCTTTCAAATCCTCTTCGTTGCCTTCCCTCAATATATTTGTGGACGAGAGTTCTCATTTATAACTCTGCACGTTTGTGAATTGCAGTGCCCCTGAGCTCCATTTGTCTCCTCGCTTTTTTGGGAGCTGGCCGCAAATGCGCAGGATTGCTTCAGGCCCTATTTTGGTTCTGGGGGGCAGGCTGAGCCTGTGGTTCATTCTTCTTCCTGATGGGAAAATGGAGTGACCTGTGCCTGTCCCAACACCTAGGGCTAGTCTTTCGTTGGTTCCCCGTCTTCCCGTTCATCCTCAGGACAAATTGCAACCTGGACGAAACAGTAGGTTAAAGGTGCTGATTCTCCAAGTAGGGAGATGGTTAGTCAAGCGGCTGGAATGGTGAACCCGAGCACAAGGAGAGGAGAAATGAGGTGCGTTTTAGAAACCTTTCCCGATCTCACGGCATACCATCTTCTGGCTTTCCCATGCATGTTTTGATGTAGGAAGATTCCCTTGTACCTGGAGATTTGAGACCCATGGGGTGTGTTCCCCGCAGTGTTACTTTAAAGTATCTGCGTTTGCTCACCCAACCTCACCAATCCTCTCAGCCCCAAGAGTGTCCAGCCTTATGTCTCATCCAGCTGTGGGTCTAGATATGGTCAATCCAGGTTGCATCATAGACCCTGAACGGATGTTGTAAGAATTTCTCTCTCTTTCACTGTCTTTGCTTTGTGGGTTTTTTAAAGTAATGTATGTTTAGAATGGGGTTTGGCTGCTTTTCCCTGCTGTGTTTATGCCGCTTTACACCCTCTTGATTCACTTGCAGAGAGATATCGATACATAGGTTTTCAGATTCATACTAGTCAGATATATTCTTGTGCGGTGACTAGGGGGTGTTGAGTCCAGTTCACTGAGCAGGGAGTAGGCCTTGTCTATTACATATTTGGCTTATGGAGCGGTGTCTGAGCTAATTTCAAACCCTTGTTTTATGCATCACCCCACCTCACCTTTCCCGTTAAGCAGCCATAGTGTGTCTTCTAAAGGTGTGACTCTGTTCTGTTATGTAATTCAGTTCAAGTGTAGCGATTTTGACATTCCCTCTATAAGCGATATCTTAGGATAAGTGTCTTTTTCTGTGTGACTTATTTCACTTAGAATCATCGTACCTAAATCCACACATCATGCTGCTAACTAGCCTTATGACATTGATTTCATGGCTGAGTGATATTCCATTGTGCCAAGTACCACCATTTCTTTATCCATTTTTCTCTTTCCTGGGATATTGAAGGTGTACCGAAGCGGAGGTTCTTGGAAACAGAGCAGCCGTAAACTTTAGGGTGCCTGTGTCTTGTTGATTTTTAGTTTTCCCAATTTATACGCCCATGAGTGGAAGTGCCCTATGCTCTCTACGCTGTGTTTATTACTTGTTTCAGGACACACCGTACTCTTCTCCAGAGTGCCTGTTAGCAATTTATATCCCGCCCATCAGCGTAGCAAGGCTCCCATGTCTCCATGGCCTGTCCTGCTTTTCTGGTTTTTACTGTTTGTTCAGCATGGCCCTTTTGACCGAGGGCAAGCGAGACTTCTTTGTAGCGCTGATTTGCCCTTCCGGCTTGCTTGGTTGGCCAAAAAGGGCGTATGCGTTTTTTCCTGAATATATTCAGGAAAAAACGCATACGCCCTTTTTGGCCAACGGCATCATTGTCAACGTTTTGCCGCTTTTCATGTGCTTTAAAGGCGAGTCGAATCTACCTCCTGAAATCTGTTTCCTGCAAATCTGCCTTGCTTTCAAATCCTCTTCGTTGCCTTCCCTCAATATATTTGTGGACGAGAGTTCTCATTGATAACTCTGCACGTTTGTGAATTGCAGTGCCCCTGAGCTCCATTTGTCTCCTCGCTTTTTTGGGAGCTGGCCGCAAAAGCGCAGGATTGCTTCAGGCCCTATTTTGGTTCTGGGGGGCAGGCTGAGCCTGTGGTTCATTCTTCTTCCTGATGGGAAAATGGAGTGACCTGTGCCTGTCCCAATACCTAGGGCTAGTCTTTCGTTGGTTCCCCGTCTTCCCGTTCATCCTCAGGACAAATTGCAACCTGGACGAAACAGTAGGTTAAAGGTGCTGATTCTCCAAGTAGGGAGATGGTTAGTCAAGCGGCTGGAATGGTGAACCCGAGCACAAGGAGAGGAGAAATGAGGTGCGTTTTGGAAACCTTTCCCGATCTCACGGCATACCATCTTCTGGCTTTCCCATGCATGTTTTGATGTAGGAAGATTCCCTTGTACCTGGAGATTTGAGACCCATGGGGTGTGTTCCCCGCAGTGTTACTTTAAAGTATCTGCGTTTGCTCACCCAACCTCACCAATCCTCTCAGCCCCAAGAGTGTCCAGCCTTATGTCTCATCCAGCTGTGGGTCTAGATATGGTCAATCCAGGTTGCATCATAGACCCTGAACGGATTTTGTAAGAATTTCTCTCTCTTTCACTGTCTTTGTTTTGTGGGTTTTTTAAAGTAATTTATGTTTAGAATCGGGCTTGGCTGCTTTTCCCTGCTGTGTTGATGCCGCTTTACACCCTCTTGATTCACTTGCAGAGAGATATCGATACATAGGTTTTCAGATTCTTACTAGTCAGATATATTCTTGTGTGGTGACTAGGGTGTTTTGAGTCCAGTTCACTGAGCAGGGAGTAGGCCTTGTCTATTACGTATTTGGCTTATGGAGCGGTCTCTGAGCTAATTTCAAACCCTTGTTTTATGCATCACCCCACCTCACCTTTCCCGTTAAGCAGCCATAGTGTGTCTTCCAAAGGTGTGACTCTGTTCTGTTTTGTAATTCAGTTCAAGTGTAGCGATTTTGACATTCCCTCTATAAGCGATATCTTAGGATAAGTGTCTTTTTCTGTGTGACTTATTTCACTTAGAATCATCGTATCTAAATCCACTCATCATGCTGCTAACTAGCCTTATGACATTGATTTCATGGCTGAGTGATATTCCATTGTGCCAAGTACCACCATTTCTTTATCCATTTTTCTCTTTCCTGGGATATTGAAGGTGTACCGAAGTGGAGGTTCTTGGAAACAGAGCAGCCGTAAACTTTAGGGTGCCTGTGTCTTGTTGATTTTTAGTTTTCCCAATTTATACGCCCTTGAGTGGAAGTGCCCTATGCTCTCTACGCTGTGTTTATTACTTGTTTCAGGACACACCGTACTCTTCTCCAGAGTGCCTGTTGGCAATTTACATCCCGCCCATCAGCGTAGCAAGGCTCCCATGTCTCCATGGCCTGTCCTGCTTTTCTGGTTTTTACACTTTGTTCAGCATGGCCCTTTTGACCGAGGGCAAGCGAGACTTCTTTGTAGCGCTGATTTGCCCTTCCGGCTTGCTTGGTTGGCCAAAAAGGGCGTATGCGTTTTTTCCTGAATATATTCAGGAAAATACGCATACGCCCTTTTTGGCCAAGGGCATCATTGTCAACGTTTTGCCGCTTTTCATGTGCTTTAAAGGCGAGTCGAATCTACCTCCTGAAATCTGTTTCCTGCAAATCTGCCTTGCTTTCAAATCCTCTTCGTTGCCTTCCCTCAATATATTTGTGGACGAGAGTTCTCATTTATAACTCTGCACGTTTGTGAATTGCAGTGCCCCTGAGCTCCATTTGTCTCCTCGCTTTTTTGGGAGCTGGCCGCAAAAGCGCAGGATTGCTTCAGGCCCTATTTTGGTTCTGGGGGGCAGGCTGAGCCTGTGGTTCATTCTTCTTCCTGATGGGAAAATGGAGTGACCTATGCCTGTCCCAACACCTAGGGCTCGTCTCTCGTTGGTTCCGCGTCTTCCCGTTCATCCTCAGGACAAATTGCAACCTGTACAATCAGGAGGTTAAAGGTGCTGATTCTCCAAGTAGGGAGATGGTTAGTCAAGCGGCTGGAATGGCGAACCCGAGCACAAGGAGAGGAGAAATGAGGTGCGTTTTAGAAACCTTTCCCGATCTCATGGCATACCATCTTCTGGGTTTCCCATGCATGTTTTGATGTAGGAAGATGCCCTTGTACCTGGAGATTTGAGACCCATGGGGTGTGTTCCCCGCAGTGTTACTTTAAAGTATCTGCGTTTGCTCACCCAACCTCACCAATCCTCTCAGCCCCAAGAGTGTCCAGCCTTCTGTCTCATCCAGCTGTGGGTCTAGATATGGTCAATCCAGGTTGCATCAGAGACCCTGAACGGATTTTGTAAGAATTTCTCTCTCTTTCACTGTCTTTGTTTTGTTGGTTTTTTAAAGTAATTTATGTTTAGAATCGGGCTTGGCTGCTTTTCCCTGCTGTGTTGATGCCGCTTTACACCCTCTTGATTCACTTGCAGAGAGATATCGATACATAGGTTTTCAGATTCTTACTAGTCAGATATATTCTTGTGTGGTGACTAGGGTGTGTTGAGTCCAGTTCACTGAGCAGGGAGTAGGCCTTGTCTATTACATATTTGGCTTATGGAGCGGTGTCTGAGCTAATTTCAAACCCTTGTTTTATGCATCACCCCACCTCACCTTTCCCGTTAAGCAGCTATAGTGTGTCTTCTAAAGGTGTGACTCTGTTCTGTTTTGTAATTCAGTTCAAGTGTAGCGATTTTGACATTCCCTCTATAAGCGATATCTTAGGATAAGTGTCTTTTTCTGTGTGACTTATTTCACTTAGAATCATCGTATCTAAATCCACTCATCATGCTGCTAACTAGCCTTATGACATTGATTTCATGGCTGAGTGATATTCCATTGTGCCAAGTACCACCATTTCTTTATCCATTTTTCTCTTTCCTGGGATATTGAAGGTGTACCGAAGTGGAGGTTCTTGGAAACAGAGCAGCCGTAAACTTTAGGGTGCCTGTGTCTTGTTGATTTTTAGTTTTCCCAATTTATACGCCCTTGAGTGGAAGTGCCCTATGCTCTCTACGCTGTGTTTATTACTTGTTTCAGGACACACCGTACTCTTCTCCAGAGTGCCTGTTGGCAATTTACATCCCGCCCATCAGCGTAGCAAGGCTCCCATGTCTCCATGGCCTGTCCTGCTTTTCTGGTTTTTACACTTTGTTCAGCATGGCCCTTTTGACCGAGGGCAAGCGAGACTTCTTTGTAGCGCTGATTTGCCCTTCCGGCTTGCTTGGTTGGCCAAAAAGGGCGTATGCGTTTTTTCCTGAATATATTCAGGAAAATACGCATACGCCCTTTTTGGCCAAGGGCATCATTGTCAACGTTTTGCCGCTTTTCATGTGCTTTAAAGGCGAGTCGAATCTACCTCCTGAAATCTGTTTCCTGAAAATCTGCCTTGCTTTCAAATCCTCTTCGTTGCCTTCCCTCAATATATTTGTGGACGAGAGTTCTCATTTATAACTCTGCACGTTTGTGAATTGCAGTGCCCCTGAGCTCCATTTGTCTCCTCGCTTTTTTGGGAGCTGGCCGCAAAAGCGCAGGATTGCTTCAGGCCCTATTTTGGTTCTGGGGGGCAGGCTGAGCCTGTGGTTCATTCTTCTTCCTGATGGGAAAATGGAGTGACCTATGCCTGTCCCAACACCTAGGGCTCGTCTCTCGTTGGTTCCGCGTCTTCCCGTTCATCCTCAGGACAAATTGCAACCTGTACAATCAGGAGGTTAAAGGTGCTGATTCTCCAAGTAGGGAGATGGTTAGTCAAGCGGCTGGAATGGCGAACCCGAGCACAAGGAGAGGAGAAATGAGGTGCGTTTTAGAAACCTTTCCCGATCTCATGGCATACCATCTTCTGGGTTTCCCATGCATGTTTTGATGTAGGAAGATGCCCTTGTACCTGGAGATTTGAGACCCATGGGGTGTGTTCCCCGCAGTGTTACTTTAAAGTATCTGCGTTTGCTCACCCAACCTCACCAATCCTCTCAGCCCCAAGAGTGTCCAGCCTTCTGTCTCATCCAGCTGTGGGTCTAGATATGGTCAATCCAGGTTGCATCAGAGACCCTGAACGGATTTTGTAAGAATTTCTCTCTCTTTCACTGTCTTTGTTTTGTGGGTTTTTTAAAGTAATTTATGTTTAGAATCGGGCTTGGCTGCTTTTCCCTGCTGTGTTGATGCCGCTTTACACCCTCTTGATTCACTTGCAGAGAGATATCGATACATAGGTTTTCAGATTCTTACTAGTCAGATATATTCTTGTGTGGTGACTAGGGTGTGTTGAGTCCAGTTCACTGAGCAGGGAGTAGGCCTTGTCTATTACATATTTGGCTTATGGAGCGGTGTCTGAGCTAATTTCAAACCCTTGTTTTATGCATCACCCCACCTCACCTTTCCCGTTAAGCAGCTATAGTGTGTCTTCTAAAGGTGTGACTCTGTTCTGTTTTGTAATTCAGTTCAAGTGTAGCGATTTTGACATTCCCTCTATAAGCGATATCTTAGGATAAGTGTCTTTTTCTGTGTGACTTATTTCACTTAGAATCATCGTATCTAAATCCACTCATCATGCTGCTAACTAGCCTTATGACATTGATTTCATGGCTGAGTGATATTCCATTGTGCCAAGTACCACCATTTCTTTATCCATTTTTCTCTTTCCTGGGATATTGAAGGTGTACCGAAGTGGAGGTTCTTGGAAACAGAGCAGCCGTAAACTTTAGGGTGCCTGTGTCTTGTTGATTTTTAGTTTTCCCAATTTATACGCCCTTGAGTGGAAGTGCCCTATGCTCTCTACGCTGTGTTTATTACTTGTTTCAGGACACACCGTACTCTTCTCCAGAGTGCCTGTTGGAAATTTACATCCCGCCCATCAGCGTAGCAAGGCTCCCATGTCTCCATGGCCTGTCCTGCTTTTCTGGTTTTTACACTTTGTTCAGCATGGCCCTTTTGACCGAGGGCAAGCGAGACTTCTTTGTAGCACTGATTTGCCCTTCCGGCTTGCTTGGTTGGCCAAAAAGGGAGTATGCGTTTTTTCCTGAATATATTCAGGAAAAAACGCATACGCCCTTTTTGGCCAAGGGCATCATTGTCAACGTTTTGCCGCTTTTCATGTGCTTTAAAGGCGAGTCGAATCTACCTCCTGAAATCTGTTTCCTGCAAATCTGCCTTGCTTTCTAATCCTCTTCGTTGCCTTCCCTCAATATATTTGTGGACGAGAGTTCTCATTTATAACTCTGCACGTTTGTGAATTGCAGTGCCCCTGAGCTCCATTTGTCTCCTCGCTTTTTTGGGAGCTGGCCGCAAAAGCGCAGGATTGCTTCAGGCCCTATTTTGGTTCTGGGGGGCAGGCTGAGCCTGTGGTTCATTCTTCTTCCTGATGGGAAAATGGAGTGACCTATGCCTGTCCCAACACCTAGGGCTCGTCTCTCGTTGGTTCCGCGTCTTCCCGTTCATCCTCAGGACAAATTGCAACCTGTACAATCAGGAGGTTAAAGGTGCTGATTCTCCAAGTAGGGAGATGGTTAGTCAAGCGGCTGGAATGGCGAACCCGAGCACAAGGAGAGGAGAAATGAGGTGCGTTTTAGAAACCTTTCCCGATCTCATGGCATACCATCTTCTGGGTTTCCCATGCATGTTTTGATGTAGGAAGATGCCCTTGTACCTGGAGATTTGAGACCCATGGGGTGTGTTCCCCGCAGTGTTACTTTAAAGTATCGGCGTTTGCTCACCCAACCTCACCAATCCTCTCAGCCCCAAGAGTGTCCAGCCTTATGTCTCATCCAGCTGTGGGTCTAGATATGGTCAATCCAGGTTGCATCAGAGACCCTGAACGGATTTTGTAAGAATTTCTCTCTCTTTCACTGTCTTTGTTTTGTGGGTTTTTTAAAGAAATTTATGTTTAGAATCGGGCTTGGCTGGTTTTCCCTGCTGTGTTGATAACGCTTTACACCCTCTTGATTCACTTGCAGAGAGATATCGATATATAGGTTTTCAGATTCTTACTAGTCAGATATATTCTTGTGTGGTGACTAGGGTGTGTTGAGTCCAGTTCACTGAGCAGGGAGTAGGCCTTGTCTATTACATATTTGGCTTATGGAGCGGTCTCTGAGCTAATTTCAAACCCTTGTTTTATGCATCACCCCACCTCACCTTTCCGGTTAAGCAGCCATAGTGTGTCTTCTAAAGGTGTGCCTCTGTTCTGTTTTGTAATTCAGTTCAAGTGTAGCGATTTTGACATTCCCTCTATAAGCGATATCTTAGGATAAGTGTCTTTTTCTGTGTGACTTATTTCACTTAGAATCATCGGACCTAAATCCACTCATCGTGCTGCTAACTAGCCTTATGACATTGATTTCATGGCTGAGTGATATTCCATTGTGCCAAGTACCACCATTTCTTTATCCATTTTTCTCTTTCCTGGGATATTGAAGGTGTACCGAAGTGGAGGTTCTTGGAAACAGAGCAGCCGTAAACTTTAGGGTGCCTGTGTCTTGTTGATTTTTAGTTTTCCCAATTTATACGCCCTTGAGTGGAAGTGCCCTATGCTCTCTACGCTGTGTTTATTACTTGTTTCAGGACACACCGTACTCTTCTCCAGAGTGCCTGTTGGCAATTTACATCCCGCCCATCAGCGTAGCAAGGCTCCCATGTCTCCATGGCCTGTCCTGCTTTTCTGGTTTTTACACTTTGTTCAGCATGGCCCTTTTGACCGAGGGCAAGCGAGACTTCTTTGTAGCGCTGATTTGCCCTTCCGGCTTGCTTGGTTGGCCAAAAAGGGCGTATGCGTTTTTTCCTGAATATATTCAGGAAAAAACGCATACGCCCTTTTTGGCCAAGGGCATCATTGTCAACGTTTTGCCGCTTTTCATGTGCTTTAAAGGCGAGTCGAATCTACCTCCTGAAATCTGTTTCCTGCAAATCTGCCTTGCTTTCAAATCCTCTTCGTTGCCTTCCCTCAATATATTTGTGGACGAGAGTTCTCATTTATAACTCTGCACGTTTGTGAATTGCAGTGCCCCTGAGCTCCATTTGTCTCCTCGCTTTTTTGGGAGCTGGCCGCAAAAGCGCAGGATTGCTTCAGGCCCTATTTTGGTTCTGGGGGGCAGGCTGAGCCTGTGGTTCATTCTTCTTCCTGATGGGAAAATGGAGTGACCTATGCCTGTCCCAACACCTAGGGCTCGTCTCTCGTTGGTTCCGCGTCTTCCCGTTCATCCTCAGGACAAATTGCAACCTGTACAATCAGGAGGTTAAAGGTGCTGATTCTCCAAGTAGGGAGATGGTTAGTCAAGCAGCTGGAATGGTGAACCCGAGCACAAGGAGAGGAGAAATGAGGTGCATTTTAGAAACCTTTCCCGATCTCATGGCATAACATCTTCTGGGTTTCCCATGCATGTTTTGATGTAGGAAGATGCCCTTGTACCTGGAGATTTGAGACCCATGGGGTGTGTTCCCCGCAGTGTTACTTTAAAGTATCTGCGTTTGCTCACCCAACCTCACCAATCCTCTCAGCCCCAAGAGTGTCCAGCCTTATGTCTCATCCAGCTGTGGGTCTAGATATGGTCAATCCAGGTTGCATCAGAGACCCTGAACGGATTTTGTAAGAATTTCTCTCTCTTTCACTGTCTTTGTTTTGTGGGTTTTTTAAAGAAATTTATGTTTAGAATCGGGCTTGGCTGGTTTTCCCTGCTGTGTTGATAACGCTTTACACCCTCTTGATTCACTTGCAGAGAGATATCGATATATAGGTTTTCAGATTCTTACTAGTCAGATATATTCTTGTGTGGTGACTAGGGTGTGTTGAGTCCAGTTCACTGAGCAGGGAGTAGGCCTTGTCTATTACATATTTGGCTTATGGAGCGGTCTCTGAGCTAATTTCAAACCCTTGTTTTATGCATCACCCCACCTCACCTTTCCCGTTAAGCAGCCATAGTGTGTCTTCTAAAGGTGTGACTCTGTTCTGTTTTGTAATTCAGTTCAAGTGTAGCGATTTTGACATTCCCTCTATAAGCGATATCTTAGGATAAGTGTCTTTTTCTGTGTGACTTATTTCACTTAGAATCATCGTACCTAAATCCACTCATCATGCTGCTAACTAGCCTTATGATATTGATTTCATGGCTGAGTGATATTCCATTGTGCCAAGTACCACCATTTCTTTATCCATTTTTCTCTTTCCTGGGATATTGAAGGTGTACCGAAGCGGAGGTTCTTGGAAACAGAGCAGCCGTAAACTTTAGGGTGCCTGTGTCTTGTTGATTTTTAGTTTTCCCAATTTATACGCCCATGAGTGGAAGTGCCCTATGCTCTCTACGCTGTGTTTATTACTTGTTTCAGTACACACCGTACTCTTCTCCAGAGTGCCTGTTGGCAATTTACATCCCGCCCATCAGCGTAGCAAGGCTCCCATGTTTCCATGGCCTGTCCTGCTTTTCTGGTTTTTACAATTTGTTCAGCATGGCCCTTTTGACCGAGGGAAAGCGAGACTTCTTTGTAGTGCTGATTTGCCCTTCCGGCTTGCTTGGTTGGCCAAAAAGGGCGTATTCGTTTTTTCCTGAATATATTCAGGAAAAAACGCATACGCCCTTTTTGGCCAAGGGCATCATTGTCAACGTTTTGCCGCTTTTCATGTGCTTTAAAGGCGAGTCGAATCTACCTCCTGAAATCTGTTTCCTGCAAATCTGTCTTGCTTTCAAATCCTCTTCGTTGCCTTCCCTCAATATATTTGTGGACGAGAGTTCTCATTTATAACTCTGCACGTTTGTGAATTGCAGTGCCCCTGAGCTCCATTTGTCTCCTCGCTTTTTTGGGAGCTGGCCGCAAAAGCGCAGGATTGCTTCAGGCCCTATTTTGGTTCTCGGGGGCAGGCTGATCCTGTGGTTCATTCTTCTTCCTGATGGGAAAATGGAGTGACCTGTGCCTGTCCCAACACCTACGGCTAGTCTCTCGTTTGTTCCCCGTCTTCCCGTTCATCCTCAGGACAAATTGCAACCTGGACGAAACAGGAGGTTAAAGGTGCTGATTCTCCAAGTAGGGAGATGGTTAGTCAAGCGGCTGGAATGGCGAACCCGAGCACAAAGAGAGGAGAAATGAGGTGCGTTTTAGAAACCATTCCCGATATCATGGCATACCATCTTCTGGGTTTCCCATGCATGTTTTGATGTAGGAAGATTCCCTTGTACCTGGAGATTTGAGGCCCATGGGGTGGGTACCCCGCGGTATTACTTTAAAGTATCTGCATTTGCTCACCCAACCTCACCAATCCTCTCAGCCCCAAGAGTGTCCAGCCTTATGTCTCATCCAGCTGTGGGTCTAGATATGGTCAATCCAGGTTGCATCAGAGACCCTGAACGGATTTTGTAAGAATTTCTCTCTCTTTCACTGTCTTTGCTTTGTGGGTTTTTTAAAGTAATTTATGTTTAGAATCGGGCTTGGCTGCTTTTCCCTGCTGTGTTGATGCCGCTTTACACCCTCTTGATTCCCTTGCAGAGAGATATCGATACATAGGTTTTCAGATTCTTACTAGTCAGATATATTCTTGTGTGGTGACTAGGGTGTGTTGAGTCCAGTTCACTGAGCAGGGAGTAGGCCTTGTCTATTACATATTTGGCTTATGGAGCGGTCTCTGAGCTAATTTCAAACCCTTGTTTTATGCATCACCCCACCTCACTTTCCCGTTAAGCAGCCATAGTGTGTCTTCTAAAGGTGTGACTCTGTTCTCTTTTGTAATTCAGTTCAAGTGTAGCGATTTTGACATTCCCTCTATAAGCGATATCTTAGGATAAGTGTCTTTTTCTGTGTGACTTATTTCACTTAGAATCATCGTACCTAAATCCACTCATCATGCTGCTAACTAGCCTTATGACATTGATTTCATGGCTGAGTGATATTCCATTGTGCCAAGTACCACCATTTCTTTATCCATTTTTCTCTTTCCTGGGATATTGAAGGTGTACCGAAGCGGAGGTTCTTGGAAACAGAGCAGCCGTAAACTTTAGGGTGCCTGTGTCTTGTTGATTTTTAGTTTTCCCCATTTATACACCCATGAGTGGAAGTGCCCTATGCTCTCTACGCTGTGTTTATTACTTGTTTCAGGACACACCGTACTCTTCTCCAGAGTGCCTGTTGGCAATTTACATCCCGCCCATCAGCGTAGTAAGGCTGCCATGTCTCCATGGCCTATCCTGCTTTTCTGGTTTTTACACTTTGTTCAGCATGGCCCTTTTGACCGAGGGCAAGCGAGACTTCTTTGTAGCGTTGATTTGCACTTCCGGCTTGCTTGGTTGGCCAAAAAGGGCGTATGCGATTTTTCCTGAATATATTCAGGAAAAAACGCATACGCCCTTTTTGGCCAAGGGCATCATTGTCAACGTTTTGCCGCTTTTCATGTGCTTTAAAGGCGAGTCGAATCTACCTCCTGAAATCTGTTTCCTGCAAATCTGCCTTGCTTTCAAATCCTCTTCGTTGCCTTCCCTCAATATATTTGTGGACGAGAGTTCTCATTTATAACTCTGCACGTTTGTGAATTGCAGTGCCCCTGAGCTCCATTTGTCTCCTCGCTTTTTTGGGAGCTGGCCGCAAAAGCGCAGGATTGCTTCAGGCCCTATTTTGGTTTTGGGGGGCAGGCTGAGCCTGTGGTTCATTCTTCTTCCTGATGGGAAAATGGAGTGACCTGTGCCTGTCCCAACACCTAGGGCTAGTCTCTCTTTGGTTCCCCGTCTTCCCTTTCATCCTCAGGACACATTGCAACCTGGACGACACAGGAGGTTAAAGGTGCTGATTCTCCAAGTAGGGAGATGGTTAGTCAAGCGGCTGGAATGGCGAACCCGAGCACAAGGAGAGGAGAAATGAGGTGCGTTTTAGAAACCTTTCCCGATCTCATGGCATACCATCTTCTGGGTTTCCCATGCATGTTTTGATGTAGGAAGATGCCCTTGTACCTGGAGATTTGAGACCCATGGGGTGTGTTCCCCGCAGTGTTACTTTAAAGTATCTGCGTTTGCTCACCCAACCTCACCAATCCTCTCAGCCCCAAGAGTGTCCAGCCTTATGTCTCATCCAGCTGTGGGTCTAGATATGGTCAATCCAGGTTGCATCAGAGACCCTGAACGGATTTTGTAAGAATTTCTCTCTCTTTCACTATCTTTGCTTTGTGGGTTTTTTAAAGTAATGTATGTTTAGAATGGGGTTTGGCTGCTTTTCCCTGCTGTGTTTATGCCGCTTTACACCCTCTTGATTCATTGCAGAGAGATATCAATACATAGGTTTTCAGATTCATACTAGTCAGATATATTCTTGTGCGGTGACCAGGGGGTGTTGAGTCCAGTTCACTGAGCAGGGAGTAGGCCTTGTCTATTACATATTTGGCTTATGGAGCGGTCTCTGAGCTAATTTCAAACCCTTGTTTTATGCATCACCCCACCTCACCTTTCCGGTTAAGCAGCCATAGTGTGTCTTCTAAAGGTGTGCCTCTGTTCTGTTTTGTAATTCAGTTCAAGTGTAGCGATTTTGACATTCCCTCTATAAGCGATATCTTAGGATAAGTGTCTTTTTCTGTGTGACTTATTTCACTTAGAATCATCGTACCTAAATCCACACATCATGCTGCTAACTAGCCTTATGACATTGATTTCATGGCTGAGTGATATTGCATTGTGCCAAGTACCACCAGTTCTTTATCCATTTTTCTCTTTCCTGGGATATTGAAGGTGTACCGAAGCGGAGGTTCTTGTAAACAGAGCAGCCGTAAAGTTTGGGGTGCCTGTGTCTTGTTGATTTTTAGTTTTCCCAATTTATACGCCCATGAGTGGAAGTGCCCTATGCTCTCAACGCTGTGTTTATTACTTGTTTCAGGACACACCGTACTCATCTCCAGAGTGCCTGTTGGCAATTTACATCCCGCCCATCAGCGTAGCAAGGCTCCCATGTCTCCATGGCCTGTCCTGATTTTCTGCTTTTTACACTTTGTTCAGTATGGCCCTTTTGACCGAGGGCAAGCGAGACTTCTTTGTAGCGCTGATTTGCCCTTCCGGCTTGCTTGGTTGGCCAAAAAGGGCGTATGCGTTTTTTCCTGAATATATTCAGGAAAAAACGCATACGCCCTTTTTGGCCAAGGGCATCATTGTCAACGTTTTGCCGCTTTTCATGTGCTTTAAAGGCGAGTCGAATCTACCTCCTGAAATCTGTTTCCTGCAAATCTGCCTTGCTTTCAAATCCTCTTCGTTGCCTTCCCTCAATATATTTGTGGACGAGAGTTCTCATTTATAACTCTGCACGTTTGTGAATTGCAGTGCCCCTGAGCTCCATTTGTCTCCTCGCTTTTTTGGGAGCTGGCCGCAAAAGCGCAGGATTGCTTCAGGCCCTATTTTGGTTCTGGGGGGCAGGCTGAGCCTGTGGTTCATTCTTCTTCCTGATGGGAAAATGGAGTGACATATGCCTGTCCCAACACCTAGGGCTCGTCTCTCGTTGGTTCCGCGTCTTCCCGTTCATCCTCAGGACAAATTGCAACCTGTACAATCAGGAGGTTAAAGGTGCTGATTCTCCAAGTAGGGAGATGGTTAGTCAAGCGGCTGGAATGGCGAACCCGAGCACAAGGAGAGGAGAAATGAGGTGCGTTTTAGAAACCTTTCCCGATCTCATGGCATACCATCTTCTGGGATTCCCATGCATGTTTTGATGTAGGAAGATGCCCTTGTACCTGGAGATTTGATACCCATGGGGTGTGTTCCCCGCAGTGTTACTTTAAAGTATCTGCGTTTGCTCACCCAACCTCACCAATCCTCTCAGCCACAAGAGTGTCCAGCCTTATGTCTCATCCAGCTGTGGGTCTAGATATGGTCAATCCAGGTTGCATCAGAGACCCTGAACGGATTTTGTAAGAATTTCTGTCTCTTTCACTGTCTTTGTTTTGTGGGTGTTTTTAAGTAATTTATGTTTAGAATGGGGTTTGGCTGCTTTTCCCTGCTGTGTTGATGCCGCTTTACACCCTCTTGATTCACTTGCAGAGAGATATCGATACATAGTTTTTCAGATTCATACTAGTCAGATATATTCTTGTGCGGTGACTACGGGGTGTTGAGTCCAGTTCACTGAGCAGGGAGTAGGCCTTGTCTATTACATATTTGGCTTATGGAGCGGTCTCTGAGCTAATTTCAAACCCTTGTTTTATGCATCACCCCACCTCACCTTTCCCGTTAAGCAGCCATAGTGTGTCTTCTAAAGGTGTGACTCTGTTCTGTTTTGTAATTCAGTTCAAGTGTAGCGATTTTGACATTCCCTCTATAAGCGATATCTTAGGATAAGTGTCTTTTTCTGTGTGACTTATTTCACTTAGAATCATCGTACCTAAATCCACTCATCATGCTGCTAACTAGCCTTATGATATTGATTTCATGGCTGAGTGATATTCCATTGTGCCAAGTACCACCATTTCTTTATCCATTTTTCTCTTTCCTGGGATATTGAAGGTGTACCGAAGCGGAGGTTCTTGGAAAGAGAGCAGCCGTAAACTTTAGGGTGCCTGTGTCTTGTTGATTTTTAGTTTTCCCAATTTATACGCCCATGAGTGGAAGTGCCCTATGCTCTCTACGCTGTGTTTATTACTTGTTTCAGTACACACCGTACTCTTCTCCAGAGTGCCTGTTGGCAATTTACATCCCGCCCATCAGCGTAGCAAGGCTCCCATGTTTCCATGGCCTGTCCTGCTTTTCTGGTTTTTACAATTTGTTCAGCATGGCCCTTTTGACCGAGGGAAAGCGAGACTTCTTTGTAGCGCTGATTTGCCCTTCTGGCTTGCTTGGTTGGCCAAAAAGGGCGTATGCGTTTTTTCCTGAATATATTCAGGAAAAAACGCATACGCCCTTTTTGGCCAAGGGCATCATTGTCAACGTTTTGCCGCTTTTCATGTGCTTTAAAGGCGAGTCGAATCTACCTCCTGAAATCTGTTTCCTGCAAATCTGCCTTGCTTTCAAATCCTCTTCGTTGCCTTCCGTCAAAATATTTGTGGACGAGAGTTCTCATTTATAACTCTGCACGTTTGTGAATTGCAGTGCCCCTGAGCTCCATTTGTCTCCTCGCTTTTTTGGGAGCTGGCCGCAAAAGCGCAGGATTGCTTCAGGCCCTATTTTGGTTCTCGGGGGCAGGCTGATCCTGTGGTTCATTCTTCTTCCTGATGGGAAAATGGAGTGACCTGTGCCTGTCCCAACACCTAGGGCTAGTCTTTCGTTGGTTCCCCGTCTTCCCGTTCATCCTCAGGACAAATTGCAACCTGGACGAAACAGGAGGTTAAAGGTGCTGATTCTCCAAGTAGGGAGATGGTTAGTCAAGCGGCTGGAATGGCGAACCCGAGCACAAAGAGAGGAGAAATGAGGTGCGTTTTAGAATCCATTCCCGATATCATGGCATACCATCTTCTGGGTTTCCCATGCATGTTTTGATGTAGGAAGATTCCCTTGTACCTGGAGATTTGAGACCCATGGGGTGGGTACCCCGCGGTATTACTTTAAAGTATCTGCATTTGCTCACCCAACCTCACCAATCCTCTCAGCCCCAAGAGTGTCCAGCCTTATGTCTCATCCAGCTGTGGGTCTAGATATGGTCAATCCAGGTTGCATCAGAGACCCTGAACGGATTTTGTAAGAATTTCTCTCTCTTTCACTGTCTTTGCTTTGTGGGTTTTTTAAAGTAATTTATGTTTAGAATCGGGCTTGGCTGCTTTTCCCTGCTGTGTTGATGCCGCTTTACACCCTCTTGATTCCCTTGCAGAGAGATATCGATACATAGGTTTTCAGATTCTTACTAGTCAGATATATTCTTGTGTGGTGACTAGGGTGTGTTGAGTCCAGTTCACTGAGCAGGGAGTAGGCCTTGTCTATTACATATTTGGCTTATGGAGCGGTCTCTGAGCTAATTTCAAACCCTTGTTTTATGCATCACCCCACCTCACTTTCCCGTTAAGCAGCCATAGTGTGTCTTCTAAAGGTGTGACTCTGTTCTGTTTTGTAATTCAGTTCAAGTGTAGCGATTTTGACATTCCCTCTATAAGCGATATCTTAGGATAAGTGTCTTTTTCTGTGTGACTTATTTCACTTAGAATCATCGTACCTAAATCCACTCATCATGCTGCTAACTAGCCTTATGACATTGATTTCATGGCTGAGTGATATTCCATTGTGCCAAGTACCACCATTTCTTTATCCATTTTTCTCTTTCCTGGGATATTGAAGGTATACCGAAGCGGAGGTTCTTGGAAACAGAGCAGCCGTAAACTTTAGGGTGCCTGTGTCTTGTTGATTTTTAGTTTTCCCCATTTATACACCCATGAGTGGAAGTGCCCTATGCTCTCTACGCTGTGTTTATTACTTGTTTCAGGACACACCGTACTCTTCTCCAGAGTGCCTGTTGGCAATTTACATCCCGCCCATCAGCGTAGTAAGGCTGCCATGTCTCCATGGCCTGTCCTGCTTTTCTGGTTTTTACACTTTGTTCAGCATGGCCCTTTTGACCGAGGGCAAGCGAGACTTCTTTGTAGCGTTGATTTGCACTTCCGGCTTGCTTGGTTGGCCAAAAAGGGCGTATGCGTTTTTTCCTGAATATATTCAGGAAAAAACGCATACGCCCTTTTTGGCCAAGGGCATCATTGTCAACGTTTTGCCGTTTTTCATGTGCTTTAAAGGCGAATCGAATCTACCTCCTGAAATCTGTTTCCTGCAAATCTGCCTTGCTTTCAAATCCTCTTCGTTGCCTTCCCTCAATATATTTGTGGACGAGAGTTCTCATTTATAACTCTGCACGTTTGTGAATTGCAGTGCCCCTGAGCTCCATTTGTCTCCTCGCTTTTTTGGGAGCTGGCCGCAAAAGCGCAGGATTGCTTCAGGCCCTATTTTTGTTCTGGGGGGCAGGCTGAGCCTGTGGTTCTTTCTTCTTCCTGATGGGAAAATGGAGTGACCTGTGCCTGTCCCAACACCTAGGGCTAGTCTCTCTTTGGTTCCCCGTCTTCCCTTTCATCCTCAGGACACATTGCAACCTGGACGACACAGGAGGTTAAAGGTGCTGATTCTCCAAGTAGGGAGATGGTTAGTCAAGCGGCTGGAATGGCGAACCCGAGCACAAGGAGAGGAGAAATGAGGTGCGTTTTAGAAACCTTTCCCGATCTCATGGCATACCATCTTCTGGGTTTCCCATGCATGTTTTGATGTAGGAAGATTCCCTTGTACCTGGAGATTTGAGACCCATGGGGTGGGTACCCCGCGGTATTACTTTAAAGTATCTGCATTTGCTCACCCAACCTCACCAATCCTCTCAGCCCCAAGAGTGTCCAGCCTTATGTCTCATCCAGCTGTGGGTCTAGATATGGTCAATCCAGGTTGCATCAGAGACCCTGAACGGATTTTGTAAGAATTTCTCTCTCTTTCACTATCTTTGCTTTGTGGGTTTTTTAAAGTAATGTATGTTTAGAATGGGGTTTGGCTGCTTTTCCCTGCTGTGTTTATGCCGCTTTACACCCTCTTGATTCACTTGCAGAGAGATATCAATACATAGGTTTTCAGATTCATACTAGTCAGATATATTCTTGTGCGGTGACTAGGGGGTGTTGAGTCCAGTTCACTGAGCAGGGAGTAGGCCTTGTCTATTACATATTTGGCTTATGGAGCGGTGTCTGAGCTAATTTCAAACCCTTGTTTTATGCATCACCCCACCTCACCTTTCCGGTTAAGCAGCCATAGTGTGTCTTCTAAAGGTGTGACTCTGTTCTGTTTTGTAATTCAGTTCAAGTGTAGCGATTTTGACATTCCCTCTATAAGCGATATCTTAGGATAAGTGTCTTTTTCTGTGTGACTTATTTCACTTAGAATCATCGGACCTAAATCCACTCATCATGCTGCTAACTAGCCTTATGACATTGATTTCATGGCTGAGTGATATTGCATTGTGCCAAGTACCACCATTTCTTTATCCATTTTTCTATTTCCTGGGATATTGAAGGTGTACCGAAGCGGAGGTTCTTGTAAACAGAGAAGCCGTAAAGTTTGGGGTGCCTGTGTCTTGTTGATTTTTAGTTTTCCCGATTTATACGCCCATGAGTGGAAGTGCCCTATGCTCTCAACGCTGTGTTTATTACTTGTTTCAGGACACACCGTACTCATCTCCAGAGTGCCTGTTGACAATTTACATCCCGCCCATCAGCGTAGCAAGGCTCCCATGTCTCCATGGCCTGTCCTGATTTTCTGCTTTTTACACTTTGTTCAGTATGGCCCTTTTGACCGAGGGCAAGCGAGACTTCTTTGTAGCGCTGATTTGCCCTTCCGGCTTGCTTGGTTGGCCAAAAAGGGCGTATGCGTTTTTTCCTGAATATATTCAGGAAAAAACGCATACGCCCTTTTTGGCCAAGGGCATCATTGTCAACGTTTTGCCGCTTTTCATGTGCTTTAAAGGCGAGTCGAATCTACCTCCTGAAATCTGTTTCCTGCAAATCTGCTTTGCTTTCAAATCCTCTTCGTTGCCTTCCTTCAATATATTTGTGGACGAGAGTTCTCATTTATAACTCTGCACGTTTGTGAATTGCAGTGCCCCTGAGCTCCATTTGTCTCCTCGCTTTTTTGGGAGCTGGCCGCAAAAGCGCAGGATTGCTTCAGGCCCTATTTTGGTTCTGGGGGGCAGGCTGAGCCTGTGGTTCATTCTTCTTCCTGATGGGAAAATGGAGTGACCTATGCCTGTCCCAACACCTAGGGCTCGTCTCTCGTTGGTTCCCCGTCTTCACGTTCATCCTCAGGACAAATTGCAACCTGTACAATCAGGAGGTTAAAGGTGCTGATTCTCCAAGTAGGGAGATGGTTAGTCAAGCAGCTGGAATGGTGAACCCGTGCACAAGGAGAGGAGAAATGAGGTGTATTTTAGAAACCTTTCCCGATCTCATGGCATACCATCTTCTGGGTTTCCCATGCATGTTTTGATGTAGGAAGATGCCCTTGTACCTGGAGATTTGATACCCATGGGGTGTGTTCCCCGCAGTGTTACTTTAAAGTATCTGCGTTTGCTCACCCAACCTCACCAATCCTCTCAGCCCCAAGAGTGTCCAGCCTTATGTCTCATCCAGCTGTGGGTCTAGATATGGTCAATCCAGGTTGCATCATAGACCCTGAACGGATTTTGTAAGAATTTCTCTCTCTTTCACGGTCTTTGTTTTGTGGGTTTTTTAACGTAATTTATGTTTAGAATCGGGCTTGGCTGCTTTTCCCTGCTGTGTTGATGCCGCTTTACACCCTCTTGATTCACTTGCAGAGAGATATCGATACATAGGTTTTCAGATTCTTACTAGTCAGATATATTCTTGTGTGGTGACTAGGGTGTGTTGAGTCCAGTTCACTGAGCAGGGAGTAGGCCTTGTCTATTACATATTTGGCTTATGGAGCGGTCTCTGAGCTAATTTCAAACCCTTGTTTTATGCATCACCCCACCTCACCTTTCCCGTTAAGCAGCCATAGTGTGTCTTCTAAAGGTGTGACTCTGTTCTGTTTTGTAATTCAGTTCAAGTGTAGCGATTTTGACATTCCCTCTATAAGCGATATCTTAGGATAAGTGTCTTTTTCTGTGTGACTTATTTCACTTAGAATCATCGTACCTAAATCCACTCATCATGCTGCTAACTAGCCTTATGACATTGATTTCATGGCTGAGGGATATTCCATTGTGCCAAGTACCACCATTTCTTTATCCATTTTTCTATTTCCTGGGATATTGAAGGTGTACCGAAGCGGAGGTTCTTGTAAACAGAGAAGCCGTAAAGTTTGGGGTGCCTGTGTCTTGTTGATTTTTAGTTTTCCCGATTTATACGCCCATGAGTGGAAGTGCCCTATGCTCTCAACGCTGTGTTTATTACTTGTTTCAGGACACACCGTACTCATCTCCAGAGTGCCTGTTGACAATTTACATCCCGCCCATCAGCGTAGCAAGGCTCCCATGTCTCCATGGCCTGTCCTGATTTTCTGCTTTTTACACTTTGTTCAGTATGGCCCTTTTGACCGAGGGCAAGCGAGACTTCTTTGTAGCGCTGATTTGCCCTTCCGGCTTGCTTGGTTGGCCAAAAAGGGCGTATGCGTTTTTTCCTGAATATATTCAGGAAAAAACGCATACGCCCTTTTTGGCCAAGGGCATCATTGTCAACGTTTTGCCGCTTTTCATGTGCTTTAAAGGCGAGTCGAATCTACCTCCTGAAATCTGTTTCCTGCAAATCTGCTTTGCTTTCAAATCCTCTTCGTTGCCTTCCTTCAATATATTTGTGGACGAGAGTTCTCATTTATAACTCTGCACGTTTGTGAATTGCAGTGCCCCTGAGCTCCATTTGTCTCCTCGCTTTTTTGGGAGCTGGCCGCAAAAGCGCAGGATTGCTTCAGGCCCTATTTTGGTTCTGGGGGGCAGGCTGAGCCTGTGGTTCATTCTTCTTCCTGATGGGAAAATGGAGTGACCTATGCCTGTCCCAACACCTAGGGCTCGTCTCTCGTTGGTTCCCCGTCTTCACGTTCATCCTCAGGACAAATTGCAACCTGTACAATCAGGAGGTTAAAGGTGCTGATTCTCCAAGTAGGGAGATGGTTAGTCAAGCAGCTGGAATGGTGAACCCGTGCACAAGGAGAGGAGAAATGAGGTGTATTTTAGAAACCTTTCCCGATCTCATGGCATACCATCTTCTGGGTTTCCCATGCATGTTTTGATGTAGGAAGATGCCCTTGTGCCTGGAGATTTGATACCCATGGGGTGTGTTCCCCGCAGTGTTACTTTAAAGTATCTGCGTTTGCTCACCCAACCTAACCAATCCTCTCAGCCCCAAGAGTGTCCAGCCTTATGTCTCATCCAGCTGTGGGTCTAGATATGGTCAATCCAGGTTGCATCATAGACCCTGAACGGATTTTGTAAGAATTTCTCTCTCTTTCACGGTCTTTGTTTTGTGGGTTTTTTAACGTAATTTATGTTTAGAATCGGGCTTGGCTGCTTTTCCCTGCTGTGTTGATGCCGCTTTACACCCTCTTGATTCACTTGCAGAGAGATATCGATACATAGGTTTTCAGATTCTTACTAGTCAGATATATTCTTGTGTGGTGACTAGGGTGTGTTGAGTCCAGTTCACTGAGCAGGGAGTAGGCCTTGTCTATTACATATTTGGCTTATGGAGCGGTCTCTGAGCTAATTTGAAACCCTTGTTTTATGCATCACCCCACCTCACCTTTCCCGTTAAGCAGCCATAGTGTGTCTTCTAAAGGTGTGACTCTGTTCTGTTTTGTAATTCAGTTCAAGTGTAGCGATTTTGACATTCCCTCTATAAGCGATATCTTAGGATAAGTGTCTTTTTCTGTGTGACTTATTTCACTTAGAATCATCGTACCTAAATCCACTCATCATGCTGCTAACTAGCCTTATGACATTGATTTCATGGCTGAGTGATATTCCATTGTGCCAAGTACCACCATTTCTTTATCCATTTTTCTCTTTCCTGGGATATTGAAGGTGTACCGAAGCGGAGGTTCTTGGAAACAGAGCAGCCGTAAACTTTAGGGTGCCTGTGTCTTGTTGATTTTTAGTTTTCCCAATTTATACACCCATGAGTGGAAGTGCCCTATGCTCTCTACGCTGTGTTTATTACTTGTTTCAGGACACACCGTACTCTTCTCCAGAGTGCCTGTTGGCAATTTACATCCCGCCCATCAGCGTAGTAAGGCTGCCATGTCTCCATGGCCTGTCCTGCTTTTCTGGTTTTTACACTTTGTTCAGCATGGCCCATTTGACCGAGGGCAAGCGAGACTTCTTTGTAGCGTTGATTTGCACTTCCGGCTTGCTTGGTTGGCCAAAAAGGGCGTATGCGTTTTTTCCTGAATATATTCAGGGAAAAACGCATACGCCCTTTTTGGCCAAGGGCATCATTGTCAACGTTTTGCCGCTTTTCATGTGCTTTAAAGGCGAGTCGAATCTACCTCCTGAAATCTGTTTCCTGCAAATCTGCCTTGCTTTCAAATCCTCTTCGTTGCCTTCCCTCAATATATTTGTGGACGAGAGTTCTCATTTATAACTCTGCACGTTTGTGAATTGCAGTGCCCCTGAGCTCCATTTGTCTCCTCGCTTTTTTGGGAGCTGGCCGCAAAAGCGCAGGATTGCTTCAGGCCCTATTTTGGTTCTGGGGGGCAGGCTGAGCCTGTGGTTCATTCTTCTTCCTGATGGGAAAATGGAGTGACCTGTGCCTGTCCCAACACCTAGGGCTAGTCTTTCGTTGGTTCCCCATCTTCCTGTTCATCCTCAGGACAAATTGCAACCTGGACGAAACAGGAGGTTAAAGGTGCTGATTCTCCAAGTAGGGAGATGGTTAGTCAAGCAGCTGGAATGGCGAACCCGAGCACAAGGAGAGGAGAAATGAGGTGCGTTTTAGAAACCTTTCCCGATCTCATGGCATACCATCTTCTGGGTTTCCCATGCATGTTTTGATGTAGGAAGATTCCCTTGTACCTGGAGATTTGAGACCCATGGGGTGGGTACCCCGCGGTATTACTTTAAAGTATATGCATTTGCTCACACAACCTCACCAATCCTCTCAGCCCCAAGAGTGTCCAGCCTTATGTCTCATCCAGCTGTGGGTCTAGATATGGTCAATCCAGGTTGCATCAGAGACCCTGAACGGATTTTGTAAGAATTTCTCTCTCTTTCACTGTCTTTGCTTTGTGGCTTTTTTAAAGTAATGTATGTTTAGAATGGGGTTTGGCTGCTATTCCCTGCTGTGTTTATGCCGCTTTACACCCTCTTGATTCACTTGCAGAGAGATATCAATACATAGGTTTTCAGATTCATACTAGTGAGATATATTCTTGTGCGGTGACTAGGGGGTGTTGAGTCCAATTCACTGAGCAGGGAGTAGGCCTTGTCTATTACATATTTGGCTTATGGAGCGGTGTCTGAGCTAATTTAAAATCCTTGTTTTATGCATCACCCCACCTCACCTTTCCGGTTAAGCAGCCATAGTGTGTCTTCTAAAGGTGTGCCTCTGTTCTGTTTTGTAATTCAGTTCAAGTGTAGCGATTTTGACATTCCCTCTATAAGCGATATCTTAGGATAAGTGCCTTTTTCTGTGTGACTTATTTCACTTAGAATCATCGTACCTAAATCCACTCATCATGCTGCTAACTAGCCTTATGACATTGATTTCATGGCTGAGTGATATTCCATTGTGCCAAGTACCACCATTTCTTTATCCATTTTTCTCTTTCCTGGGATATTGAAGGTGTACCGAAGCGGAGGTTCTTGGAAACAGAGCAGCCGTAAAGTTTAGGGTGCCTGTGTCTTGTTGATTTTTAGTTTTCCCAATTTATACGCCCATGAGTGGAAGTGCCCTATGCTCTCAACGCTGTGTTTATTACTTGTTTCAGGACACACCGTACTCATCTCCAGAGTGCCTGTTGGCAATTTACATCCCGCCCATCAGCGTAGCAAGGCTCCCATGTCTCCATGGCCTGTCCTGCTTTTCTGGTTTTTACACTTTGTTCAGCATGGCCCTTTTGACCGAGGGCAAGCGAGACTTCTTTGTAGCGCTGATTTGCCTTTCCGGCTTGCTTGGTTGGCCAAAAGGGGCGTATGCGTTTTTTCCTGAATATATTCAGGAAAAAACGCATACGCCCCTTTTGGCCAAGGGCATCATTGTCAACGTTTTGCCGCTTTTCATGTGCTTTAATGGCGAGTCGAATTTACCTCCTGAAATCTGTTTCCTGCAAATCTGCCTTGCTTTCAAATCCTCTTCGTTGCCTTCCCTCAATATATTTGTGGACGAGAGTTCTCATTTATAACTCTGCACGTTTGTGAATTGCAGTGCCCCTGAGCTCCATTTGTCTCCTCGCTTTTTTGGGAGCTGGCCGCAAAAGCGCAGGATTGCTTCAGGCCCTATTTTTGTTCTGGGGGGCAGGCTGAGCCTGTGGTTCATTCTTCTTCCTGATGGGAAAATGGAGTGACCTGTGCCTGTCCCAACACCTAGGGCTAGTCTCTCGTTGGTTCCCCGTCTTCCCGTTCATCCTCAGGACAAATTGCAACCTGGACGAAACAGGAGGTTAAAGGTGCTGATTCTCCAAGTAGGGAGATGGTTAGTCAAGCGAGTGGAATGGCGAACCCGAGCACAAGGAGAGGAGAAATGAGGTTCGTTTTAGAAACCTTTCCTGATCTCATGGCATACCATCTTCTGGGTTTCCCATGCATGTTTTGATGTAGGAAGATTCCCTTGTACCTGGAGATTTGAGACCCATGGGGTGGGTACCCCGCGGTATTACTTTAAAGTATCTGCATTTGCTCACCCAACCTCACCAATCCTCTCAGCCCCAAGAGTGTCCAGCCTTATGTCTCATCCAGCTGTGGGTCTAGATATGGTCAATCCAGGTTGCATCAGAGACCCTGAACGGATTTTGTAAGAATTTCTCTCTCTTTCACTGTCTTTGTTTTGTGGGTATTTTAAAGTAATGTATGTTAAGAATGGGGTTTGGCTGCTTTTCCCTGCTGTGTTTATGCCGCTTTACACCCTCTTGATTCACTTGCAGAGAGATATCAATACATAGGTTTTCAGATTCATACTAGTCAGATATATTCTTGTGCGGTGACTAGGGGGTGTTGAGTCCAGTTCACTGAGCAGGGAGTAGGCCTTGTGTATTACATATTTGGCTTATGGAGTGGTGTCTGAGCTAATTTCAAACCTTTGTTTTATGCATCACCCCACCTCACCTTTCCCGTTAAGCAGCCATAGTGTGTCTTCTAAAGGTGTGCCTCTGTTCTGTTTTGTAATTCAGTTCAAGTGTAGCGATTTTGACATTCCCTCTATAAGCGATATCTTAGGATAAGTGCCTTTTTCTGTGTGACTTATTTCACTTAGAATCATCGTACCTAAATCCACTCATCATGCTGCTAACTAGCCTTATGATATTGATTTCATGGCTGAGTGATATTCCATTGTGCCAAGTACCACCATTTCTTTATCCATTTTTCTCTTTCCTGGGATATTGAAGGTGTACCGAAGCGGAGGTTCTTGGAAACAGAGCAGCCGTAAAGTTTGGGGTGCCTGTGTCTTGTTGATTTTTAGTTTTCCCAATTTATACGCCCATGAGTGGAAGTGCCCTATGCTCTCAACGCTGTGTTTATTACTTGTTTCAGGACACACCGTACATATCTCCAGAGTGCCTGTTGGCAATTTACATCACGCCCATCAGCGTAGCAAGGCTCCCATGTCTCCATGGCCTGTCCTGCTTTTCTGGTTTTTACACTTTGTTCAGCATGGCCCTTTTGACCGAGGGCAAGCGAGACTTCTTTGTAGCGCTGATTTGCCCTTCCGGCTTGCTTGGTTGGCCAAAAAGGGCGTATGCGTTTTTTCCTGAATATATTCAGGAAAAAACGCATACGCCCTTTTTGGCCAAGGGCATCATTGTCAACGTTTTGCCGCTTTTCATGTGCTTTAAAGGCGAGTCGAATCTACCTCCTGAAATCTGTTTCCTGCAAATCTGCCTTGCTTTCAAATCCTCTTCGTTGCCTTCCTTCAATATATTTGTGGACGAGAGTTCTCATTTATAACTCTGCATGTTTGTGAATTGCAGTGCCCCTGAGCTCCATTTGTCTCCTCGCTTTTTTGGGAGCTGGCCGCAAAAGCGCAGGATTGCTTCAGGCCCTATTTTGGTTCTGGGGGGCAGGCTGAGCCTGTGGTTCATTCTTCTTCCTGATGGGAAAATGGAGTGACCTATGCCTGTCCCAACACCTAGGGCTCGTCTCTCGTTGGTTCCCCGTCTTCACGTTCATCCTCAGGACAAATTGCAACCTGTACAATCAGGAGGTTAAAGGTGCTGATTCTCCAAGGAGGGAGATGGTTAGTCAAGCAGCTGGAATGGTGAACCCGAGCACAAGGAGAGGAGAAATGAGGTGCATTTTAGAAGCCTTTCCCGATCTCATGGCATACCATCTTCTGGGTTTCCCATGCATGTTTTGATGTAGGAAGATGCCCTTGTACCTGGAGATTTGAGACCCATGGGGTGTGTTTCCCGCAGTGTTACTTTAAAGTATCTGCGTTTGCTCACCCAACCTCACCAATCCTCTCAGCCCCAAGAGTGTCCAGCCTTCTGTCTCATCCAGCTGTGGGTCTAGATATGGTCAATCCAGGTTGCATCATACACCCTGAACGGATTTTGTAAGAATTTCTCTCTCTTTCACTGTCTTTGTTTTGTGGGTTTTTTAAAGTAATTTATGTTTAGAATCGGGCTTGGCTGCTTTTCCCTGCTGTGTTGATGCCGCTTTACACCCTCTTGATTCACTTGCAGAGAGATATCGATACATAGGTTTTCAGATTCTTACTAGTCAGATATATTCTTGTGTGGTGACTAGGGTGTGTTGAGTCCAGTTCACTGAGCAGGGAGTAGGCCTTGTCTATTACATATTTGGCTTATGGAGCGGTCTCTGAGCTAATTTGAAACCCTTGTTTTATGCATCACCCCACCTCACCTTTCCCGTTAAGCAGCCATAGTGTGTCTTCTAAAGGTGTGCCTCTGTTCTGTTTTGTAATTCAGTTCAAGTGTAGCGATTTTGACATTCCCTCTCTAAGCGATATCTTAGGATAAGTGTCTTTTTCTGTGTGACTTATTTCACTTAGAATCATCGTACCTAAATCCACTCATCATGCTGCTAACTAGCCTTATGACATTGATTTCATCGCTGAGTGATATTGCATTGGGCCAAGTACCACCATTTGTTTATCCATTTTTCTCTTTCCTGGGATATTGAAGGTGTACCGAAGCGGAGGTTCTTGGAAACAGAGCAGCCGTAAAGTTTGGGGTGCCTGTGTCTTGTTGATTTTTAGTTTTCCCAATTTATACGCCCATGAGTGGAAGTGCCCTATGCTCTCAACGCTGTGTTTATTACTTGTTTCAGGAAACACCGTACATATCTCCAGAGTGCCTGTTGGCAATTTACATCCCGCCGATCAGCGTAGCAAGGCTCCCATGTCTCCATGGCCTGTCCTGCTTTTCTGGTTTTTACACTTTGTTCAGCATGGCCCTTTTGACCGAGGGCAAGCGAGACTTCTTTGTAGCGCTGATTTGCCCTTCCGGCTTGCTTGGTTGGCCAAAAAGGGCGTATATATTCAGGAAAAAACGCATACGCCCTTTTTGGCCAAGGGCATCATTGTCAACGTTTTGCCGCTTTTCATGTGCTTTAAAGGCGAGTCGAATCTACCTCCTGAAATCTGTTTCCTGCAAATCTGCCTTGCTTTCAAATCCTCTTCGTTGCCTTCCCTCAATATATTTGTGGACGAGAGTTCTCATTTATAACTCTGCACGTTTGTGAATTGCAGTGCCCCTGAGCTCCATTTGTCTCCTCGCTTTTTTGGGAGCTGGCCGCAAAAGCGCAGGATTGCTTCAGGCCCTATTTTGGTTCTGGGGGGCAGGCTGAGCCTGTGGTTCATTCTTCTTCCTGATGGGAAAATGGAGTGACCTGTGCCTGTCCCAACACCTAGGGCTAGTCTTTCGTTGGTTCCCCATCTTCCTGTTCATCCTCAGGACAAATTGCAACCTGGACGAAACAGGAGGTTAAAGGTGCTGATTCTCCAAGTAGGGAGATGGTTAGTCAAGCAGCTGGAATGGCGAACCCGAGCACAAGGAGAGGAGAAATGAGGTGCGTTTTAGAAACCTTTCCCGATCTCATGGCATACCATCTTCTGGGTTTCCCATGCATGTTTTGATGTAGGAAGATTCCCTTGTACCTGGAGATTTGAGACCCATGGGGTGGGTACCCCGCGGTATTACTTTAAAGTATATGCATTTGCTCACACAACCTCACCAATCCTCTCAGCCCCAAGAGTGTCCAGCCTTATGTCTCATCCAGCTGTGGGTCTAGATATGGTCAATCCAGGTTGCATCATAGACCCTGAACGGATTTTGTAAGAATTTCTCTCTCTTTCACTGTCTTTGCTTTGTGGCTTTTTTAAAGTAATGTATGTTTAGAATGGGGTTTGGCTGCTATTCCCTGCTGTGTTTATGCCGCTTTACACCCTCTTGATTCACTTGCAGAGAGATATCAATACATAGGTTTTCAGATTCATACTAGTGAGATATATTCTTGTGCGGTGACTAGGGGGTGTTGAGTCCAATTCACTGAGCAGGGAGTAGGCCTTGTCTATTACATATTTGGCTTATGGAGCGGTGTCTGAGCTAATTTAAAATCCTTGTTTTATGCATCACCCCACCTCACCTTTCCGGTTAAGCAGCCATAGTGTGTCTTCTAAAGGTGTGCCTCTGTTCTGTTTTGTAATTCAGTTCAAGTGTAGCGATTTTGACATTCCCTCTATAAGCGATATCTTAGGATAAGTGCCTTTTTCTGTGTGACTTATTTCACTTAGAATCATCGTACCTAAATCCACTCATCATGCTGCTAACTAGCCTTATGACATTGATTTCATGGCTGAGTGATATTCCATTGTGCCAAGTACCACCATTTCTTTATCCATTTTTCTCTTTCCTGGAATATTGAAGGTGTACCGAAGCGGAGGTTCTTGGAAACAGAGCAGCCGTAAAGTTTAGGGTGCCTGTGTCTTGTTGATTTTTAGTTTTCCCAATTTATACGCCCATGAGTGGAAGTGCCCTATGCTCTCAACGCTGTGTTTATTACTTGTTTCAGGACACACCGTACTCATCTCCAGAGTGCCTGTTGGCAATTTACATCCCGCCCATCAGCGTAGCAAGGCTCCCATGTCTCCATGGCCTGTCCTGCTTTTCTGGTTTTTACACTTTGTTCAGCATGGCCCTTTTGACCGAGGGCAAGCGAGACTTCTTTGTAGCGCTGATTTGCCTTTCCGGCTTGCTTGGTTGGCCAAAAGGGGCGTATGCGTTTTTTCCTGAATATATTCAGGAAAAAACGCATACGCCCCTTTTGGCCAAGGGCATCATTGTCAACGTTTTGCCGCTTTTCATGTGCTTTAATGGCGAGTCGAATTTACCTCCTGAAATCTGTTTCCTGCAAATCTGCCTTGCTTTCAAATCCTCTTCGTTGCCTTCCCTCAATATATTTGTGGACGAGAGTTCTCATTTATAACTCTGCACGTTTGTGAATTGCAGTGCCCCTGAGCTCCATTTGTCTCCTCGCTTTTTTGGGAGCTGGCCGCAAAAGCGCAGGATTGCTTCAGGCCCTATTTTGGTTCTGGGGGGCAGGCTGAGCCTGTGGTTCATTCTTCTTCCTGATGGGAAAATGGAGTGACCTATGCCTGTCCCAACACCTAGGGCTCGTCTCTCATTGGTTCCCCGTCTTCCCGTTCATCCTCAGGACAAATTGCAACCTGTACAATCAGGAGGTTAAAGGTGCTGATTCTCCAAGTAGGGAGATGGTGAGTCAAGCAGCTGGAATGGTGAACCCGAGCACAAGGAGAGGAGAAATGAGGTGCATTTTAGAAACCTTTCCCGATCTCATGGCATACCATCTTCTGGGTTTCCCATGCATGTTTTGATGTAGGAAGATGCCCTTGTACCTGGAGATTTGAGACCCATGGGGTGTGTTCCCCGCAGTGTTACTTTAAAGTATCTGCGTTTGCTCACCCAACCTCACCAATCCTCTCAGCCCCAAGAGTGTCCAGCCTTATGTCTCATCCAGCTGTGGGTCTAGATATGGTCAATCCAGTTTGCATCAGAGACCCTGAACGGATTTTGTAAGAATTTCTCTCTCTTTCACTGTCTTTGTTTTGTGGGTTTTTTAAAGTAATGTATGTTTAGAATCGGGCTTGGCTGCTTTTCACTGCTGTGTTGATGCCGCTTTACACCCTCTTGATTCACTTGCAGAGAGATATCGATACATAGGTTTTCAGATTCTTACTAGTCAGATATATTCTTGTGTGGTGACTAGGGTGTGTTGAGTCCAGTTCACTGAGCAGGGAGTAGGCCTTGTCTATTACATATTTGGTTTATGGAGCGGTCTCTGAGCTAATTTCAAACCCTTGTTTTATGCATCACCCCACCTCACCTTTCCCGTTAAGCAGCCATAGTGTGTCTTCTAAAGGTGTGACTCTGTTCTGTTTTGTAATTCAGTTCAAGTGTAGCGATTTTGACATTCCCTCTATAAGCGATATCTCAGGATAAGTGTCTTTTTCTGTGTGACTTATTTCACTTAGAATCATCGTACCTAAATCCACTCATCATGCTGCTAACTAGCCTTATGACATTGATTTCATGGCTGAGTGATATTCCATTGTGCCAAGTACCACCATTTCTTTATCCATTTTTCTCTTTCCTGGGATATTGAAGGTGTACCGAAGCGGAGGTTCTTGGAAACAGAGCAGCCGTAAACTTTAGGGTGCCTGTGTCTTGTTGATTTTTAGTTTTCCCAATTTATACGTCCATGAGTGGAAGTGCCCTATGCTCTCTACGCTGTGTTTATTACTTGTTTCAGGACACACCGTACACTTCTCCAGAGTGCCTGTTGGCAATTTACATCCCGCCCATCAGCGTAGTAAGGCTCCCATGTCTCCATGGCCTGTCCTGCTTTTCTGGTTTTTACACTTTGTTCAGCATGGCCCTTTTGACCGAGGGCAAGCGAGACTTCTTTGTAGCGTTGATTTGCACTTCCGGCTTGCTTGGTTGGCCAAAAAGGGCGTATGCGTTTTTTCCTGAATATATTCAGGAAAAAACGCATACGCCCTTTTTGGCCAAGGGCATCATTGTCAACGTTTTGCCGCTTTTCATGTGCTTTAAAGGCGAGTCGAATCTACCTCCTGAAATCTGTTTCCTGCAAATCTGCCTTGCTTTCAAATCCTCTTCGTTGCCTTCCCTCAATATATTTGTGGACGAGAGTTCTCATTTATAACTCTGCACGTTTGTGAATTGCAGTGCCCCTGAGCTCCATTTGTCTCCTCGCTTTTTTGGGAGCTGGCCGCAAAAGCGCAGGATTGCTTCAGTTCCTATTTTGGTTCTGGGGTGCAGGCTGAGCCTGTGGTTCATTCTTCTTCCTGATGGGAAAATGGAGTGACCTGTGCCTGTCCCAACACCTAGGGCTAGTCTCTCGTTGGTTCCCCGTCTTCCCGTTCATCCTCAGGACAAATTGCAACCTGGACGAAACAGGAGGTTAAAGGTGCTGATTCTCCAAGTAGGGAGATGGTTAGTCAAGCGAGTGGAATGGCGAACCAGAGCACAAGGAGAGGAGAAATGAGGTTCGTTTTAGAAACCTTTCCCGATCTCATGGCATACCATCTTCTGGGTTTCCCATGCATGTTTTGATGTAGGAAGATTCCCTTGTACTTGGAGATTTGAGACCCATGGGGTGGGTACCCCGCGGTATTACTTTAAAGTATCTGCATTTGCTCACCCAACCTCACCAATCCTCTCAGCCCCAAGAGTGTCCAGCCTTATGTCTCATCCAGCTGTGGGTCTAGATATGGTCAATCCAGGTTGCATCAGAGACCCTGAACGGATTTTGTAAGAATTTCTCTCTCTTTCACTGTCTTTGCTTTGTGGGTTTTTTAAAGTAATGTATGTTTAGAATGGGGTTTGGCTGCTTTTCCCTGCTGTGTTGATGCCGCTTTACACCCTCTTGATTCACTTGCAGAGAGATATCGATACATAGGTTTTCAGATTCATACTACTCAGATATATTCCTGTGCGGTGACTAGGGGGTGTTGAGTCCAGTTCACTGAGCAGGGAGTAGGCCTTGTCTATTACATATTTGGCTTATGGAGCGGTGTCTGAGCTAATTTCAAACCCTTGTTTTATGCATCACCCCACCTCACCTTTCCGGTTAAGCAGCCATAGTGTGTCTTCTAAAGGTGTGACTCTGTTCTGTTTTGTAATTCAGTTCAAGTGTAGCGATTTTGACATTCCCTCTATAAGCGATATCTTAGGATAAGTGTCTTTTTCTGTGTGACTTATTTCACTTAGAATCATCGTACCTAAATCCACTCATCATGCTGCTAACTAGCCTTATGACATTGATTTCATGGCTGAGTGATATTCCATTGTGCCAAGTACCACCATTTCTTTATCCATTTTTCTCTTTCCTGGGATATTGAAGGTGTACCGAGGCGGAGGTTCTTGGAAACAGAGCAGCCGTAAACTTTAGGGTGCCTGTGTCTTTTTGATTTTGAGTTTTCCCAATTTATATGCCCATGAGTGGAAGTGCCCTATGCTCTCTACGCTGTGTTTATTACTTGTTTCAGGACACACCGTACTCTTCTCCAGAGTGCCTGTTGGCAATTTATATCCCGCCCATCAGCGTAGCAAGGCTCCCATGTCTCCATGGCCTGTCCTGCTTTTCTGGTTTTTACAATTTGTTCAGCATGGCCCTTTTGACCGAGGGCAAGCGAGACTTCTTTGTAGTGCTGATTTGCCCTTCTGGCTTGCTTGGTTGGCCAAAAACGGCGTATGCGTTTCTTCCTGAATATATTCAGGAAAAAACGCATACGCCCTTTTTGGCCAAGGGCATCATTGTCAACGTTTTGCCGCTTTTCTTGTGCTTTAAAGGCGAGTCGAATCTACCTCCTGAAATCTGTTTCCTGCAAATCTGCCTTGCTTTGAAATCCTCTTCGTTGCCTTCCCTCAATATATTTGTGGACGAGAGTTCTCATTTATAACTCTGCACGTTTGTGAATTGCAGTGCCCCTGAGCTCCATTTGTCTCCTCGCTTTTTTGGGAGCTGGCCGCAAAAGCGCAGGATTGCTTCAGGCCCTATTTTGGTTCTGGGGGGCAGGCTGAGCCTGTGGTTCATTCTTCTTCCTGATGGGAAAATGGAGTGACCTGTGCCTGTCCCAACACCTAGGGCTAGTCTTTCGTTGGTTCCCCATCTTCCTGTTCATCCTCAGGACAAATTGCAACCTGTACAATCAGGAGGTTAAAGGTGCTGATTCTCCAAGTAGAGAGATGGTTAGTCAAGCGGCTGGAATGGCGAACCCGAGCAAAAGGAGAGGAGAAATGAGGTGCGCTTTAGAAACCTTTCCCGATCTCACGGCATACCATCTTCTGGGTTTCCCATGCATGTTTTGATGTAGGAAGATTCCCTTGTACCTGGAGATTTGAGACCCATGGGGTGGGTACCCCGCGGTATTACTTTAAAGTATCTGCATTTGCTCACCCAACCTCACCAATCCTCTCAGCCCCAAGAGTGTCCAGCCTTATGTCTCATCCAGCTGTGGGTCTAGATATGGTCAATCCAGGTTGCATCAGAGACCCTGAACGGATTTTGTAAGAATTTCTCTCTCTTTCACTGTCTTTGTTTTGTGGGTTTTTTAAAGTAATTTATGTTTAGAATCGGGCTTGGCTGCTTTTCCCTGCTGTGTTGATGCCGCTTTACACCCTCTTGATTCACTTGCAGAGAGATATCGATACATAGGTTTTCAGATTCTTACTAGTCAGATATATTCTTGTGCGGTGACTAGGGGGTGTTGAGTCCAGTTCACTGAGCAGGGAGTAGGCCTTGTCTATTACATATTTGGCTTATGGAGCGGTGTCTGAGCTAATTTCAAACCCTTGTTTTATGCATCACCCCACCTCACCTTTCCGGTTAAGCAGCCATAGTGTGTCTTCTAAAGGTGTGCCTCTGTTCTGTTTTGTAATTCAGTTCAAGTGTAGCGATTTTGACATTCCCTCTATAAGCGATATCTTAGGATAAGTGTCTTTTTCTGTGTGACTTATTTCACTTAGAATCATCGTACCTAAATCCACTCATCATGCTACTAACTAGCCTTATGACATTGATTTCATGGCTGAGTGATATTCCATTGTGCCAAGTACCACCATTTCTTTATCCATTTTTCTCTTTCCTGGGATATTGAAGGTGTACCGAAGTGGAGGTTCTTGGCAACAGATCAGCCGTAAAGTTTTGGGTGCCTGTGTCGTGTTGATTTTTAGTTTTCCCAATTTATATGCCCATGAGTGGAAGTGCCCTATGCTCTCAACGCTGTGTTTATTACTTGTTTTAGGACACACCGTACTCTTCTCCAGAGTGCCTTTTGGCAATTTATATCCCGCCCATTAGCGTAGCAAGGCTCCCATGTCTCCATGGCCTGTCCTGCTTTTCTGGTTTTTACACTTTGTTCAGCATGGCCCTTTTGACCGAGGGCAAGCGAGACTTCTTTGTAGCGCTGATTTGCCCTTCCGGCTTGCTTGGTTGGCCAAAAAGGGCGTATGCGTTTTTTCCTGGATATATTCAGGAAAAAAAGCATACGCCCTTTTTGGCCAAGGGCATCATTGTCAACGTTTTGCCGCTTTTCATGTGCTTTAAAGGCGAGTCGAATCTACCTCCTGAAATCTGTTTCCTGCAAATCTGCCTTGCTTTCAAATCCTCTTCGTTGCCTTCCCTCAATATATTTGTGGACGAGAGTTCTCATTTATAACTCTGCACGTTTGTGAATTGCAGTGCCCCTGAGCTCCATTTGTCTCCTCGCTTTTTTGGGAGATGGCCGCAAAAGCCCAGGATTGCTTCAGGCCCTATTTTGGTTCTGGGGGGTAGGCTGAGCCTGTGGTTCATTCTTCTTCCTGATGGGAAAATGGAGTGACCTATGCCTGTCCCAACACCTAGGGCTCATCTCTCGTTGGTTCCGCGTCTTCCCGTTCATCCTCAGGACAAATTGCAACCTGTACAATCAGGAGGTTAAAGGTGCTGATTCTCCAAGTAGGGAGATGGTTAGTCAAGCAGCTGCAATGGTGAACCCGAGCACAAGGAGAGGAGAAATGAGGTGCATTTTAGAAACCTTTCCCGATCTCATGGCATACCATCTTCTGGGTTTCCCATGCATGTTTTGATGTAGGAAGATGCCCTTGTACCTGGAGATTTGAGACCCATGGGGTGTGTTCCCCGCAGTGTTACTTTAAAGTATCTGCGTTTGCTCACCCAAACTCACCAATCCTCTCAGCCCCAAGAGTGTCCAGCCTTATGTCTCATCCAGCTGTGGGTCTAGATATGGTCAATCCAGGTTGCATCAGAGACCCTGAACGGATTTTGTAAGAATTTCTCTCTCTTTCACTGTCTTTGCTTTGTGGGTTTTTTAAAGTAATGTATGTTTAGAATGGGGTTTGGCTGCTTTTCCCTGCTGTGTTTATGCCGCTTTACACCCTCTTGATTCACTTGCAGAGAGATATCGATACATAGGTTTTCAGATTCTTACTAGTCAGATATATTCTTGTGTGGTGACTAGGGTGTGTTGAGTCCAGTTCACTGAGCAGGGAGTAGGCCTTGTCTATTACATATTTGGCTTATGGAGTGGTCTCTGAGCTAATTTCAAACCCTTGTTTTATGCATCACACCACCTCACCTTTCCCGTTAAGCAGCCCTAGTGTGTCTTCTAAAGGTGTGACTCTGTTCTGTTTTGTAATTCAGTTCAAGTGTAGCGATTTTGACATTCCCTCTCTAAGCGATATCTTAGGATAAGTGCCTTTTTCTGTGTGACTTATTTCACTTAGAATCATCGTACCTAAATCCACTCATCATGCTGCTAACTAGCCTTATGACATTGATTTCATGGCTGAGTGATATTCCATTGTGCCAAGTACCACCATTTCTTTATCCATTTTTCTCTTTCCTGGGATATTGAAGGTGTACCGAAGCGGAGGTTCTTGGAAACAGAGCAGCCGTAAACTTTAGGGTGCCTGTGTCTTGTTGATTTTTAGTTTACCCAATTTATACGCCCATGAGTGGAAGTGCCCTATGCTCTCTACGCTGTGTTTATTACTTGTTGCAGGACACACCGTACTCTTCTCCAGAGTGCCTGTTGGCAATTTACATCCCGCCCATCAGCGTAGCAACGCTCCCATGTCTCCATGGCCTGTCCTGCTCTTCTGGTTTTTACAATTTGTTCAGCATGTCCCTTTTGACCGAGGGCAAGCGAGACTTCTTTGTAGTGCTGATTTGCCCTTCCGGCTTGCTTGGTTGGCCAAAAAGGGCGTATACGTTTTTTCCTGAATATATTCAGGAAAAACCGCATACGCCCTTTTTGGCCAAGGGCATCATTGTCAACGTTTTGCCGCTTTTCATGTGCTTTAAAGGCGAGTCGAATCTACCTCCTGAAATCTGTTTCCTGCAAATCTGCCTTGCTTTCAAATCCTCTTCGTTGCCTTCCCTCAATATATTTGTGGACGAGAGATATCATTTATAACTCTGCACGTTTGTGAATTGCAGTGCCCCTGAGCTCCATTTGTCTCCTCGCTTTTTTGGGAGCTGGCCGCAAAAGCGCAGGATTGCTTCAGGCCCTATTTTGGTTCTGGGGGTCAGGCTGAGCCTGTGGTTCATTCTTCTTCCTGATGGGAAAATGGAGTGACCTGTGCCTGTCCCAACACCTAGGGCTAGTCTCTCGTTGGTTCCCCGTCTTCCCGTTCATCCTCAGGACAAATTGCAACCTGGACGAAACAGGAGGTTAAAGGTGCTGATTCTCCAAGTAGGGAGATGGTTAGTCAAGCGGCTGGAATGGCGAACCCGAGCACAAGGAGAGGAGAAATGAGGTGCGTTTTAGAAACCTTTCCCGATCTCACGGCATACCATCTTCTGGGTTTCCCATGCCTGTTTTGATGTAGGAAGATTCCCTTGTACCTGGAGATTTGAGACCCATGGGGTGGGTACCCCGCGGTATTACTTTAAAGTATCTGCATTTGCTCACCCAACCTCACCAATGCTCTCAGCCCCAAGAGTCTCCCGCCTTATGTCTCATCCAGCTGTGGGTCTAGATATGGTCAATCCAGGTTGCATCAGAGACCCTGAACGGATTTTGTAAGAATTTCTCTCTCTTTCACTGTCTTTGCTTTGTGGGTTTTTTAAAGTAATGTATGTTTAGAATGGGGTTTGGCTGCTTTTCCCTGCTGTGTCTATGCCGCTTTACACCCTCTTGATTCACTTGCAGAGAGATATCAATACATAGGTTTTCAGATTCATACTAGTCAGATATATTCTTGTGCGGTGACTAGGGGGTGTTGAGTCCAGTTCACTGAGCAGGGAGTAGGCCTTGTCTATTACATATTTGGCTTATGGAGCGGTCTCTGAGCTAATTTCAAACCCTTGTTTTATGCCTCACCCCACCTCACCTTTCCCGTTAAGCAGCCATAGTGTGTCTTCTAAAGGTGTGACTCTGTTCTGTTTTGTAATTCAGTTCAAGTGTAGCGATTTTGACATTCCCTCTATAAGCGATATCTTAGGATAAGTGTCTTTTTCTGTGTGACTTATTTCACTTAGAATCATCGTATCTAAATCCACTCATCATGCTGCTAACTAGCCTTATGACATTGATTTCATGGCTGAGTGATATTCCATTGTGCCATGTACTACCATTTCTTTATCCATTTTTCTCTTTCCTGGGATATTGAAGGTGTACCGAAGCGGAGGTTCTTGGAAACAGAGCAGCCGTAAACTTTAGGGTGCCTGTGTCTTGTTGATTTTTAGTTTTCCCAATTTATACGCCCATGAGTGGAAGTGCCCTATGCTCTCTACGCTGTGTTTATTACTTGTTTCAGGACACACCGTACTCTTCTCCAGAGTGCCTGTTGGCAATTTACATCCCGCCCATCAGCGTAGCAATGCTCCCATGTCTCCATGGCCTGTCCTGCTTTTCTGGTTTTTACACATTTTTCAGCATGTCCCTTTTGACCGAGGGCAAGCGATACTTCTATGTAGCGCTGATTTGCCCTTCCGGCTTGCTTGGTTGGCCAAAAAGGGCGTATGCGTTTTTTCCTGAATATATTCAGGAAAAAACGCATACGCCCTTTTTGGCCAAGGGTATCATTGTCAACGTTTTGCCGCTTTTCATGTGCTTTAAAGGCGAGTCGAATCTACCTCCTGAAATCTGTTTCCTGCAAATCTGCCTTGCTTTCAAATCCTCTTCGTTGCCTTCCCTCAATATATTTGTGGAGGAGAGTTCTCATTTATAACTCTGCACGTTTGTGAATTGCAGTGCCCCTGAGCTCCATTTGTCTCCTCGCTTTTTTGGGAGCTGGCCGCAAAAGCGCAGGATTGCTTCAGGCCCTATTTTGGTTCTGGGGGGCAGGCTGAGCCTGTGGTTCATTCTTCTTCCTGATGGGAAATTGGAGTGACCTATGCCTGTCCCAACACCTAGGGCTCGTCTCTCCTTGGTTCCGCGTCGTCCCGTTCATCCTCAGGACAAATTGCAACCTGTACAATCAGGAGGTTAAAGGTGCTGATTCTCCAAGTAGGGAGATGGTTAGTCAAGCGGCTGGAATGGCGAACCCGAGCACAAGGAGAGGAGAAATGAGGTGCGTTTTAGAAACCTTTCCCGATCTCACGGCATACCATCTTCTGGCTTTCCCATGCATGTTTTGATGTAGGAAGATTCCCTTGTACCTGGAGATTTGAGACCCATGGGGTGGGTACCCCGTGGTATTACTTTAAAGTATCTGCATTTGCTCACCCAACCTCACCAATCCTCTCAGCCCCAAGAGTGTCCAGCCTTATGTCTCATCCAGCTGTGGGTCTAGATATGGTCAATCCAGGTTGCATCAGAGACCCTGAACGGATTTTGTAAGAATTTCTCTCTCTTTCACTGTCTTTGCTTTGTGGGTTTTTTAAAGTAATGTATGTTTAGAATGGGGTTTGGCTGCTTTTCCCTGCTGTGTTGATGCTGCTTTACACCCTCTTGATTCACTTGCAGAGAGATATCGATACATAGGTTTTCAGATTCTTACTAGTCAGATATATTCTTGTGTGGTGACTAGGGTGTGTTGAGTCCAGTTCACTGAGCAGGGAGTAGGCCTTGTCTAGTACATATTTGGCTTATGGAGCGGTCTCTGAGCTAATTTCAAACCCTTGTTTTATGCATCACCCCACCTCACCTTTCCCGTTAAGCAGCCATAGTGTGTCTTCTAAAGGTGTGACTCTGTTCTGTTTTGTAATTCAGTTCAAGTGTAGCGATTTTGACATTCCCTCTATAAGCGATATCTTAGGATAAGTGTCTTTTTCTGTGTGACTTATTTCACTTAGAATCATCGTACCTAAATCCACTCATCATGCTGCTAACTAGCCTTGTGACATTGATTTCATGGCTGAGTGATATTCCATTGTGCCAAGTACCACCATTTCTTTATCCATTTTTCTCTTTCCTTGGATATTCAAGGTGTACTGAAGTGGAGGTTCTTGGAAACAGAGCAGCCGTAAATTTTAGGGTGCCTGTGTCTTGTTGATTTTTAGTTTTCCCAATTTATACGCCCATGAGTGGAAGTGCCCTATGCTCTCTACGCTGTGTTTATTACTTGTTTCAGGACACACCGTACTCTTCTCCAGAGTGCCTGTTGGCAATTTACATCCCGCCCATCAGCGTAGCAATGCTCCCATGTCTCCATGGCCTGTCCTGCCTTTCTGGTTTTTACACATTTTTCAGCATGGCCCTTTTGACCGAGGGCAAGCGATACTTCTATGTAGCGCTGATTTGCCCTTCCGGCTTGCTTGGTTGGCCAAAAAGGGCGTATGCGTTTTTTCCTGAATATATTCAGGAAAAAACGCATACGCCCTTTTTGGCCACGGGCATCATTGTCAACGTTTTGCCGCTTTTCATGTGATTTAAAGCCGAGTCGAATCTACCTCCTGTAATCTGTTTCCTGCAAATCTGCCTTGCTTTCAAATCCTCTTCGTTGCCTTCTCTCAATATATTTGTGGACGAGAGTTCTCATTTATAACTCTGCACGTTTGTGAATTGCAGTGCCCCTGAGCTCCATTTGTCTCCTCGCTTTTTTGGGAGCTGGCCGCAAAAGCCCAGGATTGCTTCAGGCCCTATTTTGGTTCTGGGGGGCAGGCTGAGCCTGTGGTTCATTCTTCTTCCTGATGGGAAAATGGAGTGACCTGTGCCTGTCCCAACACCTAGGGCTAGTCTTTCGTTGGTTCCCCATCTTCCCGTTCATCCTCAGGACAAAATGCAACCTCGACGAAACAGTAGGTTAAAGGTGCTGATTCTCCAAGTAGGGAGATGGTTAGTCAATCGGCTGGAATTGCGAACCCGAGCACAAGGAGAGGAGAAATGAGGTGCGTTTTAGAAACCTTTCCCGATCTCACGGCATACCATCTTCTGGGTTTCCCATGCATGTTTTGATGTAGGAATATTCCCTTGTACCTGGAGATTTGAGACCCATGGGGTGGGTACCCCACGGTATTACTTTAAAGTATCTGCATTTGCTCACCCAACCTCACCAATCCTCTCAGCCCCAAGAGTGTCCAGCCTTATGTCTCATCCAGCTGTGGGTCTAGATATGGTCAATCCCGGTTGCATCAGAGACCCTGAACGGATTTTGTAAGAATTTCTCTCTCTTTCACTGTCTTTGCTTTGTGGGTTTTTTAAAGTAATGTATGTTTAGAATGGGGTTTGGCTGCTTTTCCCTGCTGTGTTTATGCCGCTTTACACACTCTTGATTCACTTGCAGAGAGATATCGATACATAGGTTTTCAGATTCATACTAGTCAGATATATTCTTGTGCGGTGACTAGGGGGTGTTGAGTCCAGTTCACTGAGCAGGGAGTAGGCATTGTCTATTACATATTTGGCTTATGGAGCGGTGTCTGAGCTAATTTCAAACCCTTGTTTTATGCATCACCCCACCTCACCTTTCCGGTTAAGCAGCAATAGTGTGTCTTCTAAAGGTGTGCCTCTGTTCTGTTTTGTAATTCAGTTCAAGTGTAGCGATTTTGACATTCCCTCTATAAGCGATATCTTAGGATAAGTGCCTTTTTCTGTGTGACTTATTTCACTTAGAATCATCGTACCTAAATCCACTCATCATGCTGCTAACTAGCCTTATGACATTGATTTCATGGCTGAGTGATATTGCATTGTGCCAAGTACCACCATTTCTTTATCCATTTTTCTCTTTCCTGGGATATTGAAGGTGTACCGAAGTGGAGGTTCTTGGAAACAGAGCAGCCGTAAAGTTTGGGGTGCCTGTGTCTTGTTGATTTTTAGTTTTCCCAATTTATATGCCCATGAGTGGAAATGCCCTATGCTCTCAACGCTGTGTTTATTACTTGTTTCAGGACACACCGTACTCTTCTCCAGAGTGCCTGTTGGCAATTTACATCCCGCTCATCAGCGTAGCAAGGCTCCCATGTCTCCATCGCCTGTCCTGCTTTTCTGGTTTTTACACTTTGTTCAGCATGGCCCTTTTGACCGAGGGCAAGCGAGACTTCTTTGTAGCGCTGATTTGCCCTTCCGGCTTGCTTGGTTGGCCAAAAAGGGCGTATGCTTTTTGTCCTGAATATATTCAAGGAAAAACGCATACGCCCTTTTTGGCCAAGGGCATCATTGTCAACGTTTTGCCGCTTTTCATGTGCTTTATAGGCGAGTCGAATCTACCCCCTGAAATCTGTTTCCTGCAAATCTGCCTTGCTTTCAAATCCTCTTCGTTGCCTTCCCTCAATATATTTGTGGACGAGAGTTCTCATTTATAACTCTGCACGTTTGTGAATTGCAGTGCCCCTGAGCTCCATTTGTCTCCTCGCTTTTTTGGGAGCTGGCCGCAAAAGCGCAGGATTGCTTCAGGCCCTATTTTGGTTCTGGGGGGTAGGCTGAGCCTGTGGTTCATTCTTCTTCCTGATGGGAAAATGGAGTGACCTGTGCCTGTCCCAACACCTAGGGCTAGTCTCTCGTTGGTTCCCCATCTTCCCGTTCATCCTCAGGACAAATTGCAACCTGGACGAAACAGGAGGTTAAAGGTGCTGATTCTCCAAGTAGAGAGATGGTTAGTCAAACGGCTGGAATGGCGAACCCGAGCAAAAGGAGAGTAGAAATGAGGTGCGCTTTAGAAACCTTTCCCGATCTCACGGCATACCATCTTCTGGGTTTCCCATGCATGTTTTGATGTAGGAAGATTCCCTTGTACCTGGAGATTTGAGACCCATGGGGTGTGTACCCCACGGTATTACTTTAAAGTATCTGCATTTGCTCACCCAACCTCACCAATCCTCTCTGCCCCAAGAGTGTCCAGCCTTATGTCTCATCCAGCTGTGGGTCTAGATATGGTCAATCCAGGTTGCATCAGAGACCCTGAACGGATTTTGTAAGAATTTCTCTCTCTTTCACTGTCTTTGCTTTGTGGGTTTTTTAAAGTAATGTATGTTTAGAATGGGGTTTGGCTGCTTTTCCCTGCTGTGTTTATGCCGCTTTAAACGCTCTTGATTCACTTGCAGAGAGATATCGATACATAGGTTTTCAGATTCATACTAGTCAGATATATTCCTGTGTGGTGACTAGGGGGTGTTGAGTCCAGTTCACTGAGCAGGGAGTAGGCCTTGTCTATTACATATTTGGCTTATGGAGCGGTCTCTGAGCTAATTTCAAACCCTTGTTTTATGCATCACCCCACCTCACCTTTCCCGTTAAGCAGCCATAGTGTGTCTTCTAAAGGTGTGACTCTGTTCTGTTTTGTAATTCAGTTCAAGTGTAGCGATTTTGACATTCCCTCTATAAGCGATATCTTAGGATAAGTGTCTTTTTCTGTGTGACTTATTTCACTTAGAATCATCGTACCTAAATCCACTCATCATGCTGCTAACTAGCCTTATGACATTGATTTCATGGCTGAGTGATATTGCACTGTGCCAAGTACCACCATTTCTTTATCCATTTTTCTCTTTCCTGGGATATTGAAGGTGTACCGAAGCGGAGGTTCTTGGAAACCGAGCAGCCGTAAACTTTAGGGTGCCTGTGTCTTGTTGATGTTTAGTTTTCCCAATTTATATGCCCATGAGTGGAAGTGCCCTATGCTCTCTACGCTGTGTTTATTACTTGTTTCAGGACACACCGTACTCTTCTCCAGAGTGCCTGTTGGCAATTTATATCCCGCCCATCAGCGTAGCAAGGCTCCCATGTCTCCATGGCCTGTCCTGCTTTTCTGGTTTTTACAGTTTGTTCAGCATGGCCCTTTTGACCGAGGGCAAGCGAGACTTCTTTGTAGCGCTGATTTGCCCTTCCAGCTTGCTTGGTTGGCCAAAAAGGGCGTATGCGTTTTTTCCTGAATATATTCAGGAAAAAACGCATACGCCCTTTTTGGCCAAGGGCATCATTGTCAACGTTTTGCCGCTTTTTATGTGCTTTAAAGGCGAGTCGAATCTACCTCCTGAAATCTGTTTCCTGCAAATCTGCCTTGCTTTCAAATCCTCTTCGTTGCCTTCCCTCAATATATTTGTGGACGAGAGTTCTCATTTATAACTCTGCACGTTTGTGAATTGCAGTACCCCTGAGCTCCATTTGTCTCCTCGCTTTTTTGGGAGCTGGCCGCAAAAGCGCAGGATTGCTTCAGGCCCTATTTTGGTTCTGGGGGGCAGGCTGAGCCTGTGGTTCATTCTTCTTCCTGATGGGAAAATGGAGTGACCTATGCCTGTCCCAAAACCTAGGGCTAGTCTCTCGTTGGTTCCGCGTCTTCCCGTTCATCCTCAGGACAAATTGCAACCTGTACAATCAGGAGGTTAAAGGTGCTGATTCTCCAAGTAGGGAGATGGTTAGTCAAGCGGCTGGAATGGCGAACCCGAGCACAAGGAGAGGAGAAATGAGGTGCGTTTTAGAAACCTTTCCCGATCTCATGGCATACCATCTTCTGGGTTTCCCATGCATGTTTTGATGTAGGAAGATTCCCTTGTACCTGGAGATTTGAGACCCATGGTGTGTGTTCTCCGCAGTGTTACTTTAAAGTATCTGCGTTTGCTCACCCAACCTCACCAATCCTCTCAGCCCCAAGAGTGTCCAGCCTTATGTCTCATCCAGCTGTGGGTCTAAATATGGTCAATCCAGGTTGCATCAGAGACCCTGAACGGATTTTGTAAGAATTTCTCTCTCTTTCACTGTCTTTGTTTTGTGGGTTTTTTAAAGTAATTTATGTTTAGAATCGGGCTTGGCTGCTTTTCCCTGCTGTGTTGATGCCGCTTTACACCCTCTTGATTCACTTGCAGAGAGATATCGATACATAGGTTTTCAGATTCTTACTAGTCAGATATATTCTTGTGTGGTGACTAGGGTGTGTTGAGTCCAGTTCACTGAGCAGGGAGTAGGCCTTGTCTATTACATATTTGGCTTATGGAGCGGTCTCTGAGCTAATTTCGAACCCTTGTTTTATGCATCACCCCACCTCACCTTTCCCGTTAAGCAGCCCTAGTGTGTCTTCTAAAGGTGTGACTCTGTTCTGTTTTGTAATTCAGTTCAAGTGTAGCGATTTTGACATTCCCTCTATAAGCGATATCTTAGGATAAGTGTCTTTTTCTGTGTGACTTATTTCACTTAGAATCATCGTACCTAAATCCACTCATCATGCTGCTAACTAGCCTTATGACATTGATTTCATGGCTGAGTGATATTGCATTGTGCCAAGTACCACCATTTCTTTATCCATTTTTCTCTTTCCTGGGATATTGAAGGTGTACCGAAGCGGAGGTTCTTGGAAAGAGAGCAGCCGTAAAGTTTGGGGTGCCTGTGTCTTGTTGATTTTTAGTTTTCCCAATTTATACGCCCATGAGTGGAAGTGCCCTATGCTCTCTACGCTGTGTTTATTACTTGTTTCAGGACACACCGTACTCTTCTCCAGAGTGCCTGTTCGCAATTTACATCCCCCCCATCAGCGTAGTAAGGCTGCCATGTCTCCATGGCCTGTCCTGCTTTTCTGGTTTTTACATTTTGTTCAGCATGGCCCTTTTGACCGAGGGCAAGCGAGACTTCTTTGTAGCGTTGATTTGCACTTCCGGCTTGCTTGGTTGGCCAAAAAGGGCGTATGCGTTTTTTCCTGAATATATTCAGGAAAAAACGCATACGCCCTTTTTGGCCAAGGGCATCATTGTCAACGTTTTGCCGCTTTTCATGTGCTTTAAAGGCGAGTCGAATCTACCTCCTGAAATCTGTTTCCTGCAAATCTGCCTTGCTTTCAAATCCTCTTCGTTGCCTTCCCTCAATATATTTGTGGACGAGTGTTCTCATTTATAACTCTGCACGTTTGTGAATTGCAGTGCCCCTGAGCTCCATTTGTCTCCTCGCTTTTTTGGGAGCTGGCCGCAAAAGCGCAGGATTGCTTCAGGCCCTATTTTGGTTCTGGGGGGCAGGCTGAGCCTGTGGTTCATTCTTCTTCCTGATGGGAAAATGGAGTGACCTATGCCTGTCCCAACACCTAGGGCTCGTCTCTCCTTGGTTCCGCGTCTTCCCGTTCATCCTCAGGACAAATTGCAACCTGTATAATCAGGAGGTTAAAGGTGCTGATTCTCCAAGTAGGGAGATGGTTAGTCAAGCAGCTGGAATGGTGAACCAGAGCACAAGGAGAGGAGAAATGAGGTGCGTTTTAGAAACCTTTCCCGATCTCACGGCATACCATCTTCTGGGTTTCCCATGCATGTTTTGATGTAGGAAGATTCCCTTGTACCTGGAGATTTGAGACCCATGGGCTGGGTACCCCGCGGTATTACTTTAAAGTATCTGCATTTGCTCACCCAACCTCACCAATCCTCTCAGCCCCAAGAGTGTCCAGCCTTATGTCTCATCCAGCTGTGGGTCTAGATATGGTCAATCCAGATTGCATCAGAGACCCTGAACGGATTTTGTAAGAATTTCTCTCTCTTTCACTGTCTTTGCTTTGTGGGTTTTTTAAAGTAATGTATGTTTAGAATGGGGTTTGGCTGCTTTTCCCTGCTGTGTTTATGCCGCTTTACACCCTCTTGATTCACTTGCAGAGAGATATCAATACATAGGTTTTCAGATTCATACTAGTCAGATATATTCTTGTGCGGTGACTAGGGAGTGTTGAGTCCAGTTCACTGAGCAGGGAGTAGGCCTTGTCTATTACATATTTGGCTTATGGAGCGGTGTCTGAGCTAATTTCAAACCCTTGTTTTATGCATCACCCCACCTCACCTTTCCGGTTAAGCAGCCATAGTGTGTCTTCTAAAGGTGTGCCTCTGTTCTGTTTTGTAATTCAGTTCAAGTGTAGCGATTTTGATATTCCCTCTATAAGCGATATCTTAGGATAAGTGTCTTTTTCTGTGTGACTTATTTCACTTAGAATCATCGTACCTAAATCTACTCATCATGCTGCTAACTAGCCTTATGACATTGATTTCATGGCTGAGTGATATTGCATTGTGCCAAGTACCACCATTTCTTTATCCATTTTTCTCTTTCCTGGGATATTGAAGGTGTACCGAAGCGGAGGTTATTGGAAACACAGCAGCCGTAAAGTTTGGGGTGCCTGTGTCTTGTTGATTTTTAGTTTTCCCAATTTATACGCCCATGAGTGGAAGTGCCCTATGCTCTCTACGCTGTGTTTATTACTTGTTTCAGGACACACCGTACTCTTCTCCAGAGTGCCTGTTGGCAATTTACATCCCGCCCATCAGCGTAGCAAGGCTCCCATGTCTCCATGGCCTGTCCTGCTTTTCTGGTTTTTACAATTTGTTCAGCATGGCCCTTTTGACCGAGGGCAAGCGAGACTTCTTTGTAGCGCTGATTTGCCCTTCCGGCTTGCTTGGTTGGCCAAAAAGGGCGTATGCTTTTTGTCCTGAATATATTCAAGGAAAAACGCATACGCCCTTTTTGGCCAAGGGCATCATTGTCAACGTTTTGCCGCTTTTCATGTGCTTTATAGGCGAGTCGAATCTACCCCCTGAAATCTGTTTCCTGCAAATCTGCCTTGCTTTCAAATCCTCTTCGTTGCCTTCCCTCAATATATTTGTGGACGAGAGTTCTCATTTATAACTCTGCACGTTTGTGAATTGCAGTGCCCCTGAGCTCCATTTGTCTCCTCGCTTTTTTGGGAGCTGGCCGCAAAAGCGCAGGATTGCTTCAGGCCCTATTTTGGTTCTGGGGGGTAGGCTGAGCCTGTGGTTCATTCTTCTTCCTGATGGGAAAATGGAGTGACCTGTGCCTGTCCCAACACCTAGGGCTAGTCTCTCGTTGGTTCCCCATCTTCCCGTTCATCCTCAGGACAAATTGCAACCTGGACGAAACAGGAGGTTAAAGGTGCTGATTCTCCAAGTAGAGAGATGGTTAGTCAAACGGCTGGAATGGCGAACCCGAGCAAAAGGAGAGTAGAAATGAGGTGCGCTTTAGAAACCTTTCCCGATCTCACGGCATACCATCTTCTGGGTTTCCCATGCATGTTTTGATGTAGGAAGATTCCCTTGTACCTGGAGATTTGAGACCCATGGGGTGTGTACCCCACGGTATTACTTTAAAGTATCTGCATTTGCTCACCCAACCTCACCAATCCTCTCTGCCCCAAGAGTGTCCAGCCTTATGTCTCATCCAGCTGTGGGTCTAGATATGGTCAATCCAGGTTGCATCAGAGACCCTGAACGGATTTTGTAAGAATTTCTCTCTCTTTCACTGTCTTTGCTTTGTGGGTTTTTTAAAGTAATGTATGTTTAGAATGGGGTTTGGCTGCTTTTCCCTGCTGTGTTTATGCCGCTTTAAACGCTCTTGATTCACTTGCAGAGAGATATCGATACATAGGTTTTCAGATTCATACTAGTCAGATATATTCCTGTGTGGTGACTAGGGGGTGTTGAGTCCAGTTCACTGAGCAGGGAGTAGGCCTTGTCTATTACATATTTGGCTTATGGAGCGGTCTCTGAGCTAATTTCAAACCCTTGTTTTATGCATCACCCCACCTCACCTTTCCCGTTAAGCAGCCATAGTGTGTCTTCTAAAGGTGTGACTCTGTTCTGTTTTGTAATTCAGTTCAAGTGTAGCGATTTTGACATTCCCTCTATAAGCGATATCTTAGGATAAGTGTCTTTTTCTGTGTGACTTATTTCACTTAGAATCATCGTACCTAAATCCACTCATCATGCTGCTAACTAGCCTTATGACATTGATTTCATGGCTGAGTGATATTGCACTGTGCCAAGTACCACCATTTCTTTATCCATTTTTCTCTTTCCTGGGATATTGAAGGTGTACCGAAGCGGAGGTTCTTGGAAACCGAGCAGCCGTAAACTTTAGGGTGCCTGTGTCTTGTTGATGTTTAGTTTTCCCAATTTATATGCCCATGAGTGGAAGTGCCCTATGCTCTCTACGCTGTGTTTATTACTTGTTTCAGGACACACCGTACTCTTCTCCAGAGTGCCTGTTGGCAATTTATATCCCGCCCATCAGCGTAGCAAGGCTCCCATGTCTCCATGGCCTGTCCTGCTTTTCTGGTTTTTACAGTTTGTTCAGCATGGCCCTTTTGACCGAGGGCAAGCGAGACTTCTTTGTAGCGCTGATTTGCCCTTCCAGCTTGCTTGGTTGGCCAAAAAGGGCGTATGCGTTTTTTCCTGAATATATTCAGGAAAAAACGCATACGCCCTTTTTGGCCAAGGGCATCATTGTCAACGTTTTGCCGCTTTTTATGTGCTTTAAAGGCGAGTCGAATCTACCTCCTGAAATCTGTTTCCTGCAAATCTGCCTTGCTTTCAAATCCTCTTCGTTGCCTTCCCTCAATATATTTGTGGACGAGAGTTCTCATTTATAACTCTGCACGTTTGTGAATTGCAGTACCCCTGAGCTCCATTTGTCTCCTCGCTTTTTTGGGAGCTGGCCGCAAAAGCGCAGGATTGCTTCAGGCCCTATTTTGGTTCTGGGGGGCAGGCTGAGCCTGTGGTTCATTCTTCTTCCTGATGGGAAAATGGAGTGACCTATGCCTGTCCCAAAACCTAGGGCTAGTCTCTCGTTGGTTCCGCGTCTTCCCGTTCATCCTCAGGACAAATTGCAACCTGTACAATCAGGAGGTTAAAGGTGCTGATTCTCCAAGTAGGGAGATGGTTAGTCAAGCGGCTGGAATGGCGAACCCGAGCACAAGGAGAGGAGAAATGAGGTGCGTTTTAGAAACCTTTCCCGATCTCATGGCATACCATCTTCTGGGTTTCCCATGCATGTTTTGATGTAGGAAGATTCCCTTGTACCTGGAGATTTGAGACCCATGGTGTGTGTTCTCCGCAGTGTTACTTTAAAGTATCTGCGTTTGCTCACCCAACCTCACCAATCCTCTCAGCCCCAAGAGTGTCCAGCCTTATGTCTCATCCAGCTGTGGGTCTAAATATGGTCAATCCAGGTTGCATCAGAGACCCTGAACGGATTTTGTAAGAATTTCTCTCTCTTTCACTGTCTTTGTTTTGTGGGTTTTTTAAAGTAATTTATGTTTAGAATCGGGCTTGGCTGCTTTTCCCTGCTGTGTTGATGCCGCTTTACACCCTCTTGATTCACTTGCAGAGAGATATCGATACATAGGTTTTCAGATTCTTACTAGTCAGATATATTCTTGTGTGGTGACTAGGGTGTGTTGAGTCCAGTTCACTGAGCAGGGAGTAGGCCTTGTCTATTACATATTTGGCTTATGGAGCGGTCTCTGAGCTAATTTCGAACCCTTGTTTTATGCATCACCCCACCTCACCTTTCCCGTTAAGCAGCCCTAGTGTGTCTTCTAAAGGTGTGACTCTGTTCTGTTTTGTAATTCAGTTCAAGTGTAGCGATTTTGACATTCCCTCTATAAGCGATATCTTAGGATAAGTGTCTTTTTCTGTGTGACTTATTTCACTTAGAATCATCGTACCTAAATCCACTCATCATGCTGCTAACTAGCCTTATGACATTGATTTCATGGCTGAGTGATATTGCATTGTGCCAAGTACCACCATTTCTTTA